>NW_020230165.1:0-253186 GCF_003227715.2 Harpegnathos saltator | reverse complement strand
TGATAGTGTTATTATAAATAATTATGACATAAATTTACATTTACGTAATAACATAATAAAATTGCAATCTTTAACACACGATCAACTGTCCTTCTCCAAAGATTTCGAAATTTATTTAGATATAGCTTGGTATAAAAGTGGTTATTTTCAACACGGCCTGAAAAATTTCATAATCCAATCGATTAATTGTTTATTTTAAAGTAGAAAAACGTATACCAAAATGTAGCATTTGTGGTAAAATGGCTTTTATACGTTGTGCATGGTGGCAAGCAATATTTTTTGTTTTGAACATTTCTTTGAGCAATATCATTATTGTAATAATTATATAGAATTAAATAATATTTTACTGTCCTCAATTCCTGTAAAATTTGTATATATTATAATCCATACCAAAATATAAGATATCTTTTCACTGCGAATATCTATATCGACTACTTAATTAATAAAACCTACTGAATGAAGCAAAACACATACACAAAAATTATACACTCGAATAAATTTATTAAATTATATTTTTCATTATAAATCCGTGTGTGTTCTCCTTTCTTCTTCATATCATTCATTTCCTTATTTGTTCTTTACAATTGAATTTAAAAGATTATCTATATTAGGGTTATATTACACTCTCTCTGCGTTCTCCTTATCATGCTGTTCTTCTTCAACTTATTTTCTTAACATCAACTTTATTGCTTTTTTAGATTTCTATTTTCTTCCTTCCTTACCTTTTGCAGTTTTGCAATTATGAGGAAGATTTGAGGAAGAAAGAAATGCCATCGTCAAGTAGCGAATCCTTAAGTTTGGTACGCGTAGCATACATATAAGAGCATGTTTAATTTTTTTTTTCAATATTGCCTTTTCCAACATAATGTTATTATATATGGTTGAATTTGTCATAAAATAAGCTTTATTTTGGTTGGACAATTGATTTTAACAATTTGAAAAAAGAGAAGGAGGGGGGGTATTTTATACACAATTTTACATTTTTAAAAAATCTAAATATAGCATAATAAAGTACTTTTAAAACCATAAAACGTTTGTCTAAAACATTTTTTCATATCTTTAATAGTTTCGATAATTTCGCTTAGAAAGACAAAAATCAACTTTGTTCAAGGGGTTGTTTCCACCCTTAAAACCGTTTTTTGGGCACCAACGAAAAATTGTTTTGTTATTAGGTATATCTGGCTCTACAATTATGCAGAGTTTCAGATTTTTTTGAATTTCCGCGTTGCCGAATGTTCCCTTGTGAGTCAGCTATCAATGATGAAATAAACCAACTCCGGTCGCAAGTAAACAATGCAGATAAGCAAATTCCTGCAGCAACCGTGGATAGAGATTACGACATCCAACGCGAACAAATACTCTTGGATATTATAACTCAGATGCGGCAACAAATGTGTCACATGAATGAACAAATCCATGCACTCGCGGAAAGCCGCTATAATCACCGGATAAGTCACGGTCCTATGAACGTGACGTACGGACGAACAACCAACGATGTACGAAACCGCCACTCGCGTACTTCTAATCATATGCAACTAAAGGAACGAAATATAATACCCGAATTTGACGGTACTTCGCAGAGCCAACTACAAGAATTTCTAAATGCAAGTTCTTACGTTATGAATAATATTAATCCCGAGGAAGAACCTATGTTACTCGAAGCAATATTATGTACTAAATTGAAAGGCAAGGCTATGATAGATTTCGACATTAGGGATATTCAAAATTTCGAGCAATTGAAACAAGAATTAGAGACATGCTATTCTACCAGGAAAAGTACGACACATTTACAAATTGAATTTAATTCCTTGAAGCAACGAGTAGGCGAAAGTGCGCAAGGATACGGATTACGTACCGACAAACTTGCAATGCAGCTTTACGAATCCATGATAAATGAACAAAGACACACTACGGAACAAAAACGTGTCATCTTAGAAACTATACAAAAACAGGCGCTACAGAACTATCAGATTGGTCTGAATAACGACATTAAGTTACTCGTTCGCTCACAAAACTATCGTACGTTGCACGAAGCCATAGCCGGAGCCAGTTCGGAAGAACGATTAATAGGATCGAGCCGACCATTCATAAAACATAAGCTGAATCAAGACATACACAGCAACCTAACTCCGTATTGTTTAAAATGTGGCAAACTCGGTCATTATGAGCGTGGTTGCAGGGTAAGCAGAAATCCGACTCGATGTTCCTTACCTAAGCCGAGCAGCACACCTAGCATAAATATAATGCAAAAATACTGCAAACGTTGCAGAAAGTCGGGACATAACGACGAGGAATGTTGGTTCCAAAATAATGAATGCACTTATAAAAAGTATACAGCTGCTAATATCGCACCACAAGCGTAGAAACCAAATAACACAAGAAATAATAATAACAACAAAGAAGACTTATTAGAAGTATCCATGACTAAATCTCCTCGCCCAGCGGATGAGTACCGAGTGTCCTATACCGATGGGACCATGAAAATCTGTACCGGTTTAAATTTAGTTATTATACCAATAAAGGAAACTAAACGATCCTTGACAGATTTATTAGTGGATACCGGATCTGCTATTACGTTACTTAAATTACGAAATTTAAAAGGGGAAACCTTAATTTACGATAAAAAAGCACTGTTTCGGGAATAACCGGGCATAAGACGGATACTTTAGACGTAATTATAGCTACTATATTGTTACCCGACCAGGAAATAAAACATTCAATCCACATAGTCCCTGACGACTTTCCTATCAGTTATGATGGCATCCTAGGCGCAGACTTATTGTAGAAATACGGAGCCACCTACGATTATAATATAAGGCAGCTACACATTCGTAATGCCATTTTTACACTATATCCGTGTAATAAGATCATTTTACCACCACGGAGTGAAACAATTATACAAGCTTACACTAGCCATAATATCACCGGAATAGTACAGGCTCGAGAAGCATTACCAGGCGCATTTATTGGAAACTGCTTAGTAAAACCACATGAAAATACCTGTCCTATCAGTGTCATAAACTTAACTGAAAAAGCAATGGAGATTCCGACACCGTGCGTAACCATAGAAAAAATAGAAGCATCCGATGTTATTACGACTCTTGAAAGTCGGCAACATAAGTCACGTGGGATATTACAACCGCGCGCGGAAAGAATAAAGAAACTACTACGTTTAACACATCTAAACCCCGAAGAAAAAAGGACTATAGAATATATCTGTGAGGCATTTCGCGATATTTTCCACTTAGAAGGAGAATCTCTGACCTGCACGGACCGAGTGGAACATGAAATAACTACTCGTATTGATACTGCACCTGTTAATCTCCGACCTTACCGATTACCTGAAAAACACAAACTAGAGGTAAATCGACAAATAAAAGAAATGCTGCATAACGGTATTATACGTCCAAGTAACAGTCAATAGAATGCACCCTTATTAGTAGTGCCGAAGAAAAGTGGCGCTACCGCAGAACAGAAATTGCGAGTAGTCGTAGACTTCCGAAAACTGAACGACCTTACTATTGGAGATTCCTTTCCTCTACCTAATATAACGGATATATTGAATCAACTAGGCAACTCCAAATATTTTACGACATTGGACCTCGCATCGGGATATCATCAAATCCCCGTGGCTGAGTAAGACAAGGGTAAGACAGCTTTCTCCACACCTTACGGGCATTATGAATTTACCCGAATGCCCTTTGGCTTGAAAAACGCACCCGCTACATTTCAGCGGCTAATGAATTCCGTTTTACATGGAATTCAAGAACTTCGGTGCTTAGTATATTTAGACGATATAGTTATATACGGAGCCAGCTTACAAGAGCACAATCAGAGGCTCAAGGAAATAATGCAAACCTTAAGAGATTGCAACCTCAAACTACAACCCGAAAAATGCGAATTTCTCCGAAATAAAGTAATATATCTAGGGCACATCATTACCAATGAAGGGACTAAGCCAGATCCTTCGAAATTGGAAGACGTGCGTAATTTTCCTACTCCTATGAGAATAAAAGATGTTCAATCATTCATCGGGTTAGCAGGATATTACCGTAAATTCATTGAAAACTTCTCGAATATAGCAAAACCTCTCACGAAACTAGTGAGAAAAGGTGAAAAGTTTATATGGACCACAGCGCAACAAAACGCTTTTGATATTTTAAAAGAAAAGCTTACAACAGCGCCCGTCCTTAAATATCCTGATTTTAGCCAGGAATTTATTGTCACTACCGATACTTCCGATCATACTATAGGAGCGATATTGTCGCAAGGACCAATAGGGCAAGATCGTCCTATCTCATACGCCAGTCGAGTACTATTTCGGGCAGAACAGAACTATAATACTAACGAAAAAGAACTTTTAGCAATCGTGTGGGCTGTTAAACATTTCCGACTTTATTTATATGGGACCAAGTTTAGGATAGTTACCGACCACAAACCCTTGACATGGCTAATCAATGTTACCGATCCTGGATCAAGATTAGTACGATGGAGACTAAAACTAGAAGAATACAATTTCGAAATCATCCATAAGCCAGGTAAAGCAAATTTGAATGCTGATGCTTTAAGCAGAAACGTCGCCCCACCTATCCCCAAAGTAAATACTGAAAGTAAAGACGACACTATCCAAAACGAAGAAAAGGAAGAGCCTGGTGCTGCACGAACCTAGTAAAGAAGAAAAAAGGCAATTATTATATGAATACCACGATGCCCCTTTAGGAGGACATCAAGGCGTACAACGCACATTGAATAGGCTTCGACTAAATCATAACTGAGAAAACATCACAACGGATATAAAAAATTACATTAACCAATGCACCTATTGCCAGAAGAGTAAATTAGCGCCTCGCATCAAGTCACCTTTAGTGCTCACCGATACTCCTGATAAGCCATTTGAGAAATGCGCTCTAGACATTGTAGGACCGTTAACGGTAACTAATAATGGAAATAAATATTTACTAACTTTCCAAGACAATCTAACAAAATTCAGTAAAGCAATCCCAATTCCGAATCAAGAAGCATCTAGTATTGCTAAAGAATTCACGACCAAAATTATATTCGAATACGGAATACCCGACAAAGTATTAACCGACCAAGGAACAAATTTTTTAAGCAATATATTCAAGAATGTTTGCAAGTTATTAAAAATCGAAAAGATTCAAACAAGTGCATACCATTCCCAGAGTAATGGCTCGCTAGAACGTCTCATAGAACACTAGCTGAATACCTGCGACATTATATTAACGCGGATCAAACTGACTGGGACGAATGGATACCTTATACTATGTTCACATATAACACTACACCACATACAAGTACGAATTTTACTCCATTTGAATTAATATATGGACATCAGGCCCTCCTACCATCCGCTATATTACAACCTCCTAAACCCTCTTACACCCTTGACGACTACGCTCAGAAAGTCAAAGAGAGATTGCGAGCTGCAAACCAAATAGCCAAGGAACACCTTAAACTGGAAAAACAGAAAAGCAACGCATACTACGATAAAAAAACTAAAGAAGTCACGTTTAAAATTGGTGATAAAGTATTATTATACGATGAAACCGTCCGGAGAAGGCGATAGAAAAAACTAGGTACGTTATGAATAGGACCGTATGAGATAATTGAGAAAAATTCTGATATAAATTATACGAAAAAAAAGGGACGAAAAACAATACTCACCCATGTGAATAGATTAAAACTTTTCATTGATCACTAACATAAAACACGAGAGCAAAAGGAAATTCCGAAACATCTCTTTCTGTCCAACAATAGGGCATTAATCCTTGGGACGATAAAGCTAACTGCTACAGAACCCAGCTTCGATCCAGCATACGAGATACAGGAATTTCAACATAATCCCGGAATTCACTTCGAAGAAATTGGGCTTTTGTACAAAACCACATCAATATGGAAATTAGTGATCAAGTTGGAGATTCACTCTCTGAACACTAGAGTGAGCAGACTTCAAGAATACGCCAACCAGACAAGAAAAATATGCAGCAAGTCGAATATAGGAAATACTGTGAGAACCCTTTGCTACAATCTGTACATCGTTATAGGAAAAGACATCGAATGGGTAACGAACTTACTAAAAAGCATCGATCTAATATATAAACCACAGATTAATTTGCGACGTGGAATGATAGACAGAATAGGATCCATAGCAAAAGTACTATTTGGAACAATGGATGCGAATGACAAAAAAATCATTACCGAACAGATGCATTTACTGAGTAATAACCAACAGATCCTACAACATTCTCAAAAACACCAAATCGAAATCTTGAACGCCACTATAGTTCACCTAGGAAATCTAGAGACTACCTTAAGTCATAACGAAGAAATTTTAGTAAACCACATGCACAAAATTCAATTAGAACAGCGTCAAGAACTAGTACGAGCCGAAATAGACGAACATTTCGCCGTCATATATATGATTATTGCTGATTTAATGCGAGACGTAGAAAACGTGATAGAATATTTACTGCATTTAAGACATGGAGTATTGCACTCACACTTAACACTCATTGCCGATGTAATAGCTAAACTTAAGGAAACCTCGCTTAAATTACCACAAGGGACATATTTTCCATTTGAAATAGATATAGGAAATTGGTTAGAAATGGAAAAACTGATAACTGTAAGCGTTTATTATAAGAACGGATACCTTTTTACTATTTTACGGATTCCACTAGTCACCTACCCCGCTTATGACATATTACATGTAACCCCTATATCTATACTCGACCATAGCAATATTTTCGCTTTAGCCGATATTAATTACTTCACGATAGCAATCGACAAGGACGAATATACATATATGATATTAACTGAACAAGATCTAGATAAATGTGCACAATCCCAAATATGTAAGTGAACATATGTAAGTGAACAAAATAATCCGGTATATCAAATAAATTCCGAATCATCGTACGAAATACAAATATACGCGCGATCATGACCATTCGTACAAAATCATAGCACTAAATATATCAGTACTAATTGTACGATCATTATTCCTTTGAAATATTCACATTCATGGTTATACTCGACACCCTCCGAAAAAACAATTTCTATATCTTGTCCAAAAGTCAAAAAATTAGCCAAACTTATAAGATCAGGATTGATAAAAGCACACCAGGAATGTAAGTTCATAATTGACGACATAACTCTAGCTGCTCCTGGTACGATAAAGGAAAACACAATCCCAGCATATTCACCTGATTACAATCTAACCTTTCTAGGAACCAAATCACTAGTAGAAAAATACAAGAACAAAATACCACAATTAAATTTAAAGAAAATTCCACATCCTGACGAATTATTAAAATTAAGTACCAAATTAGAAATACGTCTAAATTTAGAAAACAGACAGAACCCACTATTTACGCAGTTACATCATTTTCCCTACGATGAGCTGCATAATTATTTTAATAACAACAATCTCCACCATATAGGTCATTAACCAACTAAGAAAACGCAAACGCAGTAACCCATCGACATGAAAAAAAAGGGGGACCTAGCATTAACATGACACGATTGTAAGAAAAAAAAACTGTTACCGGGAACCCATATAATTGTATCTATCTATATAATTATTGTATTAGGTGAGTGCAAAAGTTCGTGCGGAGTTTCAATAGATGGAGTTATAAGCGTCGTAAAGTGTTGTCATTAATACTTCCATCTACATATTATATAACGTTGGAAAGGTGACGTCTTCAGCTGTTATTAAAAAAAAAATCATTTGTTTTCATACAAACTGCTTCGAGAAATATCACTTTAAAAATGAGTATCGATAAGGTGCATTTACGGCATGTTATGCTTTACGAGTTTCGGAAGGGAATAAACGTTGCCGCAACCGTAAAAAACATTCAGGATGTTTATCAGGATGAAGCACCAGCTAAACGAACTGTGGAAAAATGGTTTGCTAAATTTCGGCGCGGAGAATTTAACTTTGAAGACGAGCCACGCTCTGGTCTACCTTCTGACATTGATGACGATGTTTTGCGTACTTTAGTGCTCAATAATCCGCGAATTTCAACAGAAGAAGTTGCTGCAGCACTAAACGTTGACCGATCAACCGCTTTTCGGCGTTTAAAAAAGATGGGATTCGATTTGAAGCTCGATATATGGGTGCCCCATTTGCTGACCGAGAAGAACAAAATCAAGCGAATTTCTGCAGCCGTTTCTTTACTCGGGCGGCTCAATAACGAGTCGTTTTTGGATCGACTAGTGACGGGCGATAAGAAATGGGTCCTCTACAACAATGTTCAGCGCAAACGGACATGGAAACAATCAGGTGAGCATGGTGACGCAATGCCAAAGGCCAGTTTGCACCCGATGAAGGTGATGCTCTCTGTTTGGTGGATTGCAAGGTCATAATCTATTTCGAGCTTCTCCCCGCTGGCGAAACGATTGATTCGGACAAGTACTGTCGCCAATTAACCAATCTGAATCGAGAAATAAAAGAGAAACGTCCGATTTTGTCAAATCGCAAGGGAGTCGTCTTTCATCACGACAACGCCAGACCACACGTTTCGAAAAAGACGCTGCGCAAACTGAAGAGCCTGAAATGGGATGTCTTAACGCATCCACCGTATTCTCCTGATATCGCACCATCTGACTATCACTTGTTCCGGTCATTGCAAAATTATTTGAATGGAAAAAACTTTAACTCTTTGGAGGCCTTAAAAAACGGCGTCTCTTCGTTCTTCGAATCTAAACCGCGCAGTTTTTATAATCGAGGCATCCGTATGCTGCCAGAACGTTGGGAAAAGATTATAGAAAACGATGGAGAATATATCATTGATTGAATAAAGATTTTTGTTTGCCTAATCACTGTGTGACTTTTACTCACAAACTCCGCACGAACTTTTGCACTCACCCAATAGTTATTTAATGCGAAAACGTCGTGCCTCCGTTTTCTTTTCCTAATAGGGGGAGGGTGTTGTAACCACGTCCTAATTATTCCACCTTACGCTGCAGTTAGTTAGTAAGCACGCCTTACACAATTCGGTTAGAGTGCTGACACCATAAAGTTGTAATACATAAACTTGCAACTCTGCTGACTGAGATCACGAAAGTAGGTTATTATGTCAGTCATACCAAAGGGACCAGGATATATAAGACTGGAGCCGAAAAAGAAGATAGATAGAAGATTGAACCGAGAACTGAATGTCTCGTTAGCTACGTATAAATCCGGGTCCGCCATTCCACGCTAATACGTAAGCGCAAGTGTAAGGAAGAACAAATAAACACCACCTTCTTTTGTACGACCGACTACTTCTATCTCGCCTGGACCAGTGAAGCTTGGGATTCCAATCCCTAAGACCACGAACGAACCCGAAACCTAACCAGCCTTAGTGTATCAGGCGCGAAGGCCACGACATTTAATTTATTAATTGTTATCTGTAAGTCGTTTAATGTTTTTCCTGTACTTACCGTAATAATGTCTTCAGGTAACGAAGAGCTTGCAGTATCGGGTAAAGAAAAGTTCGGAATATTTTTTGTCGAGGACGGCTAAATGTTAATCCACTCCATTATATTTTCCTCTTCTGCAGGAATGTCAAATCACAACTTTGATGGCTTGTATGTTCGCTGCGAAAGCCGTTCTATCGACTGTATATTCATTATATCATTATTTACATTTATATTTGAAGTGGATGGAGCAATATTAATAAGATGGTTATTTTACCCAATATCTTCTTGAGCTTCTTCCTCAACTTCCATTTGTCCTGTTACGTCCTGCGGACTTCGCGCATTCTAGACCTCTTTTATAAACAAGGAAAATTGAATTTATTATTATTATTATTATATGTTATCACACGACGCGATGACCCTAGAATCTTTGAAAATACCAATCTCCAAACCAACTCCGATCTTGTTCTCACGCGCTCAGTCTACGCTAACAATACCGCGACATCCTATTTAAAAATATCTACATTTCCTTCTTAAGATAGCTGCCACATTTTGTAAACTATCTAAATCCTCTTATTGCCACATGCTCCCTATCTCCTAAAAAAAAAGTTTATCTTACGCTCTTGACTCAACCTCTAAAAACATTTGAAGCACAGTCCTATGACCATATTTGGGCATAAAAAAATTAGACCCCACTCCCTCAACCGAGCTGACTTTTTGAGAAAAGTCAAAAGTCTCAGCCACTTCTCGCCGAGCCAGCAGCCAAGAAAGAAGCTCCTCTCGTAAATCACTTAGTATCTAGTGGATATACCAAGTTACATTTTTAATCATTCGGTTCTCTATAAATTGACTCGGCTGACTCATTATCATCACCAACGGTAACCAGTCTTCACACCAACCCCGAAAATACGGACGTTGTCCAGAATCTAAGGCTGTCATCACACGATATCTGGACCCAAAGTCGAGGCCGACAACAGGCTATTATCCTTCACCCAAAGGGAACCACCATACGACAACAGTAAGCCTTTCTACTTGTTTTGTTTTCTCATTTATAGTTTTTTTTCCTCACTACCTGCTCTCTTCTCTTATCTTTCTTCTCTCTCTCGTTTTTCTTCCCCTTTTCTCCCTTTCTCTATCCCCCTTGGCATGTCTCCTTAATTGTGGAATCCGATTGCAGTGGCTCAATGTTATCAAGTTCAAACGGACCTAACTACCTCAGAAAAGTACGAAAACCGCGAAGATTTTGAAGTCGCCTCATTAGAACTCACATTACAAGATCGCCCGGACTACATTGTTCGCCATAACGAATCCGAAGTTTCAAGAATTGCACATTCTCATTTGTTGTTCCTTCCCGATTCTCCCCCCGGAACTCCTTCTATATCTTACTCCCCAACATCCCTGAGTCCCACCGAAGACCGATCTCCTATAGGTTCTCCTTTATTTTGGAGCCCATCCCTGACACCTTCCCCTCCAACCTCACCTCTACGAGAGGGTACGTGTAGTTTCCATGCGGCCTACTCCGTGGCCTCATTCCCATTTATTCTCCCTCTCCCTCAGAGGCATCCTCGCGTCGATCTTCTCCCTCACCACGCGCTTCCCCGACACCTGATCTTCTTGTACCTGTATATCCCACGGAATAATTAAAAGTAGCCTCTAGAACCGCGACCACATAAATATATATTGGGTGTGTGAATATGACTCCGTCCTTTCCTAACAGATGTTGCTTTTAGTATTGTTAACGTGTACTAATAACTGGCAACACTTGTATTCGATAGTACTTCATGTCAACTTTCAAACGCACTACGTGAAATTTGGTTTAAGTGTAAGCAACAAGTGTTTTACCCTACTTGAAAATGTCGGTTTTCGTTCCAAACAAACATGATTTGCGGGAAGTATAATTATACTATTTTATTGCAAAGAAAAGTGCAGCGGAAACTTATCGTTTGCTTGTGGAGATTTACGGTGATCATGCTCCATCTAATACGACTTGTAAGGAATGGTTTCGGCGATTTCAAAATAATGATTTCGGAACTGAGGACAGAGAACATGGGAAGCCACCAAAAAAATTTGAAGATGCTGAATTGGAAGCATTATTGACAGAGGATTGTTGCCAAACTATTAAAGGAAAAGTTTACCGACGATAACTAATGCGTTTGAAGCGAGCCATAGAAGAAAAACGGCCAGAATGGGTGAATAGGCACAGCAAATTAATTCTTCAGCATGATAATGCCAAACCGCATACCGCAGAAGTCGTGAAAAGATATTTAGATGGACAGGACTGGGAAATGCTACTCCACCCGCCATATTCGCCAGACATAGCTCCTTCAGATTACTACTTATTCCGGACAATGCAGTCAGATCTTACGGGAGAACGGTTCACTTCATACGAAAGTATCAAAATTTGGCTCGATAATTGGATCAGCTCAGAAAACCAGGACTTCTTCAGGCAAGGAATACATAAATTACCTGAAAGATAGGCGAAGATTGTAGCTGCAGATGGAGCATACTTTCAATAAACTTTTCTTTAATTTTCTAAACAAGCAAATGTGTTTTATTTTAACAAAAAGAGCGGAGTCATATTCACACACCCAATATATCAGGTGTAGTAAAAAGAAATCCATTATTTTTCCAATAGATGGCTTTAGTTATCTGTATCTCGCGTTGTATAAGTTCGATCGGGTTCCACTAGTTGGCGTTAGAAAGATGAGATTTCGTACTAAAAAAACTTTTCTGACAGTTTTGTGATTAGTTGACTCAGTTTTGTTTGAGCGCGCGTCAAAGATGGACACTAGCAAAGAGAAAATACGCTATATTTTACAGTTTTTCTTCGATACAGGCGAAAACGCAAGCCAGGCGGCTGAAAATGTGAATAGTGCTTATGGTCCTGATACTGTAACAGCCAATCACGCGCAATTTTGGTTTCGTCGATTCCGTTCCGGTAATTTCGATGTCAAAGATGCACCACGCACTGGAAGGCCAATTGTCGAAAATATCGATAAAATCATGGACATTGTCGAATCCGACCGTCATGTAAGCACTGTTTCGATTGCCCAAGAGCTAAAGATTGCACAAAAAACCGTTTGGAACCATTTGAATAAGGCTGGATACAAAAAGAAGCTCGATGTATGGGTGCCACACGAGTTAACGTAAAAAAACCTCATGGACCGACTTTCCATCTGCGAATCGCTGCTGAATCGCAACAAAATCGACCCATTTCTGAAGCGGTTGGTCACTGGTGATGAAAAGTGGATCACTTGCGACAACGTCAAGCAAAAACGGTCGTGGTCGAATCGCGGTGAGCCGGCGGAAACGGTGGCCAAGCCAGGATTGACGGCCAGGAAGGTTTTGCTGTGTGTTTGATGGGATTGGCAGGGAATTATCTACTATGAGCTGCTCCCCTACGGCAAAACTCTTAACTCGGAACTGTACTGTCAACAATTGGACTGTCTGAAGGAAGTAATCGCCCAGAAGCGGCAGCTTTGGCCAATAGGAGAGAAATTGTGTTCCATCAGGACAACGCCAGGCCACACACATCGATAGTGACTCGCCAGAAGCTCCGGAGCTTGGTTGGGAGGTTCTTATGCATCCACCTTATAGTCCGGACCTGGCACCAAGTGATTACCATCTGTTCCTGTCCATAGCGAACAATTTTGCTGGTGAAAAATTCGCTTCAAGAGAGGCTTATGAAAATCGACTGTCTCAATTTTTTGCCAATAGGGACGAGGGCTTCTATGAGAGAGGCATAATGAAATTACCTTCAAAATGGCAATAAGTTATCGAACAAAACGGCGCATATTTGACCTAAATCGGATCATTCTAACTATGGTAATTAAAGCCTTCAATTTCATGCAAAAATAATGGATTTCTTTTTACTACACCTAATATAATATATATAATTACACAACGTATGTATCTGAAAATCGATTTTCTTGCAACTTAAAATTAATACTTATATCAATAAATGCACAATTTGTAAGTAATACCCAACCACTTGTCACAAATAATTATTTAATGTGAAAATCCTCCCTTTCTTCAACCGTCGCTCACGGTCCTATCTCAGGTAAAGGGATTCAGTTCCCTGACCTAAATAAAGGACCACCGACGTACGTCCGCGCCAGATAAAGGGATCATTCCGGTCCTTGATCTATACCGCAGACTTGCAAGTACGTCGGAGCTTGCGAAAGCAAGCGTCAAGTTGCGTTCCTCCTCCAGGACATAACAGTCCGTTTTCTTTTATTTTTCTTATATTCTGTTTAATATGTTCGCTATTAAAGTGCACGAGCACAGCATCGCGTTTCAAACGTTTTGTCGCACTATTTGAAAACGAGTCTTGTGTAAAATGATCCTCGCACAACTCCGCACGTCTAAGAGAGTTTGCACTCCGCACTCCGCACTAAATGTTTTCAACTTCGCATTTCCTGCAACATAAATATAATAAAAATCATTGGTGTATATGTGTGCGTGAATACATACGTTACAAGCTGTTTCATATCACTATTTTCGCAAAAATTTCTTAGAAACGTGTATAACGTATGTAAGCATGTAAATATTACAAGAATCACACACATGAATATTAACGCACGCGCGCGCGTTGTGTTTGTGTGTATGTATATGTGTGTGCAACTGATTTTCTGTCAACATGTTCTGTCAAAATCAATCGATTTTGTAACATTTTGCGATTATATAATATTGGGTGAGTGCAAAAGTTCGTGCGGAGTTTCAATAGATGGAGTTATAAGCGTCGTAAAGTGTTGTCATTAATACTTCCATCTACATATTATATAACGTTGGAAAGGTGACGTCTTCAGCTGTTATTAAAAAAAAATCATTTGTTTTCATACAAACTGCTTCGAGAAATATCACTTTAAAAATGAGTATCGATAAGGTGCATTTACGGCATGTTATGCTTTACAAGTTTCGGAAGGGAATAAACGTTGCCGCAGCCGTAAAAAACATTCAGGATGTTTATCAGGATGAAGCACCAGCTAAACGAACTGTGGAAAAATGGTTTGCTAAATTTCGGCGCGGAGAATTTAACCTTGAAGACGAGCCACGCTCTGGTCGACCTTCTGACATTGATGACGATGTTTTGCGTACTTTAGTGCTCAATAATCCGCGAATTTCAAC
This sequence comes from Harpegnathos saltator, assembly GCF_003227715.2. Taxonomy (NCBI): domain Eukaryota; kingdom Metazoa; phylum Arthropoda; class Insecta; order Hymenoptera; family Formicidae; genus Harpegnathos; species Harpegnathos saltator. The sequence continues at coordinate 238,636 of NW_020230165.1, read as the reverse complement.
AGAAGAAGTTGCTACAGCACTAAACGTTGACCGATCAACCGCTTTTTGGCGTTTAAAAAAGATGGGATTCGATTTGAAGCTCGATATATGGGTGCCCCATTTGCTGACCGAGAAGAACAAAATCAAGCGAATTTCTGCAGCCGTTTCTTTACTCGGGCGGCTCAATAACGAGTCGTTTTTGGATCGACTAGTGACGGGCGATAAGAAATGGGTCCTCTACAACAATGTTCAGCGCAAACGGACATGGAAACAATCAGGTGAGCATGGTAACGCAATGCCAAAGGCCAGTTTGCACCCGATGAAGGTGATGCTCTCTGTTTGGTGGGATTGCAAGGACATAATCTATTTCGAGCTTCTCTCCGCTGGCGAAACGATTGATTCGGACAAGTACTGTCGCCAATTAACCAATCTGAATCGAGAAATAAAAGAGAAACGTCCGATTTTGTCAAATCGCAAGGGAGTCGTCTTTCATCACGACAACGCCAGATCACACGTTTCGAAAAAGACGCTGCGCAAACTGAAGAGCCTGAAATGGGATGTCTTAACGCATCCACCGTATTCTCCTGATATCGCACCATCTGACTATCACTTGTTCCGGTCATTGCAAAATTATTTAAATGGAAAAAACTTTGATTCTTTGGAGGCCTTAAAAAACGGCGTCTCTTCGTTCTTCGAATCTAAACCGCGCAGTTTTTATGATCGAGGCATCCGTATGCTGCCAGAACGTTGGGAAAAGATTATAGAAAACGATGGAGAATATATCATTGATTGAATAAAGATTTTTGTTTGCCTAATCACTGTGTGACTTTTATTCACAAACTCCGCACGAACTTTTGCACTCACCCAATACTTATTTCGGCAAAAGAGAACCGTGCAGAGCATTTTATAAATGTATGAAGCAGATTTCAAGTGTCATTTTAATGATATATTTTTTTCTTTAACTGTAAATCACAAAAACTTTTGACATGTATTTCCACGTTTCCATCGTCATAATCCAATATACCGGGTGTTCCAGACCACCCGGTTCACCCGATTTTATCGTTAACGCGACATTTTAAAGAAAAATATTTCAGACAAAAGTTGTAAGGCTTCAAAGGATCTATTTACTGACGCTATGAATTTGACCTTCGGATAACCTTGAAAAGTCCAGTCAGGATCAACATCAAAATCTTAAACGGATACCCCAATTTTTTATTACATCGTCTTTTTCCAGCAATTAATTTGAACAACTTTTGTCTGAAACATTTTTTAATTTACTTAAAACTTTTTGAGATATTTAAGGAAAACTTGATAACTTTTTCAATATTTAATTCACGATATTTCGCTAATTATTTAGCAGAAGAAAAAGTGGTACTAGATCTTTTTGCTCTATACAGTATCAAGAATATATTGTTCCAATAGCGCCCTGAATTTAGTTAATTTGATGATTTTGAAATTTCATAAAATCACCAAATTAACAAAAGTCAAACATTATTGTAAAAATATATTCTTGAGACTAAATAGAGCAAAAAAGTCTAGTACAACTATTTGTTCTGACAAATAGTTAGCGAGATATTGTGAGTTAAATATTGGAAAAGATATTCAGTTTTCCTTAAATATCTCAAAAAATATTAGTTAAATAAAATACGAAATATATTTCCTTCATCTTCTTCGCTTGTACCTTAATATTGCATCAATAATGTATTGTACGGTTTATAACATATTAAAAAATGATGTTTCTTTCTAGTACATATTATATTTGCACAATACAAAAAAAAGTATATAACTTTAAATTTCGTACAAGATCGCAATTACAGTTGAAACAATTGCATAAATCATAGGCTATAGGTCCCATTACGGATAAACAAGAGGCTTTAATGTGATCATACTATAAATTGCAAAATTGTACCTTTTGTTATTAGCAATGATGCGATAAAAGATATAAGTAAAGCATTAAGATTTGAAGGAAATATAATCATTTGATTGACATTACTCGTTGGCTCACGGTATTCTAGAAAAACAGGGTAAAGAATGAGTAAAGGATACCGTGAAACATGCAACAGAAGTAATTCCAATGAGAATTACGTACATCAAATAATAAATAAAAATATCCTTCAATACATATGATGGGAAAAAGAGCATTAAAAGCACATAACTGATTTCATATATGTGCAAAAATGTAGAATATATCAAGAGGCACACCGTGCCTATTATACGCGAAACTCCGAGTTGAAACGAGGTGAGATTTTCATATCTTAGCAATGGCCGAACCGATCGAGGTTTTTTTATACCCAATCGATTCGGCCTTCAAAAATAGGAAGAAAAGTGTTCTTGTGCTTTTCGTGTACGTTGTCTCTAAGTGGAGATATTTTAAGATAAATTCTGAATCACGGAAAATTTCGATTCAGTAAGAAACGTCGGACGCAAAGGAGTGGGGCAAAACGTGCACATTGCTTTCCCGACACCAGGGGCGCTACGAGAGCGCTGAAGAGCAGACAGCAGCGAATGCGAGCAAGCGAGCAAGCGAGGGAGAGTGAGAGAGAAATGCTTTTTGATTGTCTAGAGAGATGGCTCTTCAATCTTTTTATAACATAGTATAACGTAGTATACATACATTAACCTATTTCTTCCCAATGTTGCGTATACGCAACACGAAGTGTTTAATTAATTACTGACGTCAGTAATTATTTTTTTTCACGAAATGTTACATTGTGATAATAAGTTCATTTTGACTGCATTTTGTGAAGTTAAACTTCGTGTTGCGTATACGCAACATTGAGAAGAAATGGTGGGTTAAGTACGCAACATCGGTGCATCGTTATCATCATCAGTGGGATACATTAGTGATTGATATATCGTCATCATCAGTGGGATACATTAGTGATTGATTAGGATATTTTCTGATTAAACATCAGTGATTGATTAAGAAGTAAGTATGATGATTATTAACAAAAACATGCAAGAAAGTTTACGAATTTGCGCAGAAAGAAGCTTCGGACATTCCTGCTATAGAAAATCTCAAGGACTTCACACCGTCACGAAAAAAGAAAAAAGCATCGGTTGTGGTCTATGCATTGCCGGAAAATACAAGTTAAGAAGAACTCGGGTATGTTAAATTTTATACTATCCCCTCATCTTATTTGCCTCTAATTCGTACGTTTCATTTGAATAAATAGGTGCTAATCACGTGCACAATTTTGCACCTTGTAATCATCCTGGCCGTCAGTGTAATAATTCATGCCCATGTATACAAGCACAAAACTTCTGCGAGAAGTTTTATCAGTGCGGTAACGAATGCCAGAACAGATTTCCTGAGTGTAGGTGCAAGGCGCAATACAATACAAAGCAGTGTCCTTGTTATCTGGCTGTCAGGGAATGTGATCTGGATCTTTGCCAAATATATGGTGCAGATAATTTTCAAATCAATTCTAAATCTTGAAAAAATGTCAGCGTGCAACATGGTCTTTATAATTTGAAATATACTTTATACAATTTGGAAGATCAGCAGCAAAGAATGAATTCATCTCAGAATATTGTGGCGAAATTATCAGTCAAGACGAAGCTGACAGGAGAGGAAAAGTATATGATAAATATATGTGTATTAATCTTAACAATGGTAAGTAGAAATAGATATAGTGGTTAATTAAATGTTGAAAAATAATAAAAATTAAAAGTTTTTGGTAGGTTTCAGATTTTGTTGTATATGTATATATATTATATGGACTTTTACACGTATAAATGGTGCATCAAGCGAATACATACAGCTGAAATATTAGAAAGGAAACAAGCACTGCCTGATTTGTATGTCTCTCTATTTTTAATTAAATTTTACATTTTCATTTGAGCTCAATTTTGCAAATTTATAATGATCGATAAGATATTATTAAATTTTAGTATGATAATACTTAACTACTGAGTTTATTGAGAAATAAATAAATAAATAAATAAATAAATGCACACTCTTACAACTAAAATTTATTTCAGTAATGACTAATAAAGAGGATCGTATGGATGATATGGACGATATGGAGGACGAATTGCAAAAAATCGCTATAGAGCAAGAAAACGCAATTAGACAAAATAGAGGCCCAACTTAAAACATTAATTACAAAAGAAGAGGATACTTCTGATAAGTGGATTTAATTTTATATTATTAATATGTACGTATTTATGTATATGTACGAGGGTGGTCCGATAAGTACTTAGCCTACAAAAGAAAAACGAAAATTTTGGAAAAGTGGCGATTTATTTCTCAACATAGTCTCCTTTTAGCTCGATACACTTGATACACCCAGCGATGCTCCAACTTCTTTAACCCGTCTGAAAAATATGTTTTCTCGAGGTCTGCAAAGTAGGCCTCCGTGGCGGCGATGACCTCCTCATTCGACTCAAATTTCTGCCCGGCGAGTGACTTTTTCAAGTTTGGAAACAAAAAGAAGTCGCACGGGGCCAAATCTGGAGAATACGGTGGATGGGGCAGCAGTTCGTAGCCCAATTCGACCAATTTGACCGTGGCGAGGGCGAAGGTGTGAGCCGGTGCGTTGTCATGGTGGAAGAGCACTTTTTTCTTCGCCAAATGGGGCCGTTTTTTCTGCAATTCGGCGTCGAATCGGCCCAATAATTCGGCATAGTACAGCCCTGTGACCGTTTTGCCCTTCTCCAGGTAGTCGATGCAGATCGCACCTTGTGAATCCCAGAAAACGGTGGTCATCACCTTTCCGGCCGATAGGACAGTCTTCGCCTTCTTCGGAGCATGTTCGCCGGGTGAAGTCCACTGTTTCGACTGTTCCTTGGTCTCTGGTGTGTACCAGTGGATCCATGTTTCGTCGACGGTGACGAAACGACGCAGAAACTCCTTCAGATTGCGCTTAAACAGCATCAAACACTGCTCTGAAGTGGTCTCACGGTTGCGCTTGTTGTCCGGAGTGAGCAAACGCGGCACCCATCGCGCCGACAGCTTTCTCATGCCCAAAATTTCATGCAGGATATGACCCACGCGGTCTTTTGAGATGCCTACTATCTCGTCTCAACTATCTCGCGCACCTTCAATCGGCAGTCTGCCAATACGAGATCGTGGATTTTTGTCATGTTATCCTCCGTGGTAGCTGTTTTCGGGGCACCTGGGCGTGGCTCATCAAAAACCGACGTGCGACCACGTTGAAACTCGTTAAACCAATTTTTGACGGTCGCCATCGAAGGAGAAGAGTCACCGTACACAGCATCCAAGCGCTCTTTGATTTCGCTGCGCGATTTCCCTTCCAAAAACAAGAATCGAATCACCGACCGATATTGCTCTTTTTCCATTTTTCTAAAATCCGCGGACACGCCCGCTTCCACACGCGGTCAAAGCAAAACTACGAGTCCGATTCGGCTGAAATTTCGACAGTAGCCGTCTACGAGAATGTACTACACGATAGTAAATTTCTCTTGCGATAGTGGCGCCATCGGGCGGTGAGGCTAAGTACTTATCGGACCGCCCTCGTATATATATATGTATATGTGTATAATATTATTTTTTTTATATTACAGCAAATAATTCTCGATCAAGGGGTATTAGTGCTGGCAGAAGCCGAGTAATCTGGAAGGTCCGTCGTGGACGTGGGAGAAGGAGCAGGACGCGGCCAATACATAAAATAAATAAAAATGTAACAAAATTATATATGTATTTAATATATAATTATAATAATAATTATTATAGTAATAATATATTTATGTAAAAAATAAAATAAATATAATATAATAATAATAAATAAAATAATTATTTTTATTAGAGAGAGAGAGAGAGAGAGAGAGAGAGAGAGAGAGAGAGAGAGAGAATGAGAGAGCGTGAGAGGATTTGGGAGTGAGAGAGAAAATGAGAGAGAATGGGAGAGATTGGGAGAGAATGAAAGAGAATGAGAGAGAGAGAGAGAGAGAGAGAGAGAGAGAGAGAGAGAGAGAGAGAGAGAGAGAGAGAGAGAGAGGGAGAGTGAGAGAGCGTAAGAGGGTTTGGGAGTGAGAGAAAGTGTGAGAGTGAGAGAGAAAATGAGAGAATGAGACAAAATGAGAAAAAATGAGAGAGAATGGGAGAGATTGGGAGGGCATGGGAAAGAATGGAAGAGAATGGGAGATAATGAAAGAGAATAAGAGAGAATGTGAGAGAATGAAAGAGAATAAGAGAGAATGAAAGAGAATGAATGAGAGAGAATGAGAGAAAATGAGAGAGGGTGAGAGAGTAAATGAGAGAGGGTGAGAGAGAGAATGAGAGAAAATGAGAGAGGATGAGAGAGAGAAAGCGAGAGAGACAGAAATTGAGAGAGCGTGAGAGGGTTTAGGAGTGAGAAAGTGTGAGAGTGAGTGTAAGAGTGAGAGTGAGGGAGTGATGGGATGAGAAAGTGAGATAGTGTAAGAGTGTGAGAGTGAGAGAGTGAATTTTTGAAAATAACACGGTGAGAATATTGTCATGTGCCATGGTATGTAATGACGCTCGTCATTTGATTGTTGGTCAGCTGGGGTAATCTGATCAGCTGTGCTACCGAAAAATCTATGTCACGATTAACATCATTAAAAGGATTGCATTTAATTAATTACGATCCTGCACGTGTAAAAGCTAATGAAGAAGCTATTATTGAATATAACAGGTTAAAACAAATATATAAGCCCGAGGCTGAAATGATTTCTGTTTCAAAACAAAAAATTCGTAGAGTAAATGATAGTCCATGGACGTTATCAAAAATAATTGCTTCCGTACAAGAACCTCATGTAAATGTTCGTAAAAATACCGCTTGGGTTACACGAGGTTTCCAAAATACAGATAAAGTTTCATCCTACGCAAATTCAGTATTGCAATGTCTTTTGCTTTTCAGCGTCTGTAGAAAACAAATATTTAATTGTGATAAAATTAATGTATTAGCTGTATTACTATATCGATATGAAAATGGAATGTATGACTTAAATACGTATGGAATACGACAATATATAGGACAGAACTTTTCGAATACTGTAAAATATGATGCATCGGAATTTCTTCAAGCTCTGTGCGACAAATGTGAATATTTAAAGAGTTTAGTCGAGCATCAAGTAACTTCCAGTACAAGATGCAAAAGTTGTGATTATACAAATATAGTTACATCGAATAATATTTTTATATCAATTCCTATCATTAATTTACAGAAAAAGAGTTATGATCTTAACGATTTATTAAAGATTACTTTCTCGCACTGGTGTGATTCGTACAAGGAATCGTGCAAAAATTGCACAGGAAATGACATGTTATTTAAAAGTGAAGTATTATAACATTGACAAGACAAATACTTATCATTCATTTCCCATTATTTTCACCAGAAGATGGTAAAGTTATGAAAATAAACAAATTTACTCTGCGTGCTGTCCCAACAACTAAAGTATTAGTAGCAGGACAGTTGTATAAAGTAATAAATGCCATATTTAATCATGGATAGTGCATTGCAAGTGGTCATTACATAAGTATATGTAGAGAAGGTAAATCTGATTGGATTGAAGCTGATGATATGCAAATAAGTAAGAAACATTGGCCTAAAGGCGCTAAAAATGTTTGTATTCTTTTCATGGCAAAAATTTAACACGTTTATTAACACGTTGAATGCCACGCTAGTTTTACAGGGATTGCCCGTGGCGCCTCGATGAATTTTTTATTATGCGATACAATTATGTGTGAAATATTATGGACAACATGTATAAATAAAACTATTTTTATGTTTTATACTGCATTAATTTCTTCAAACCATTGTAGTAACGATGGTAATAATGAAGAATTTTTAAGTATTGACATTTGTTCTAATTATGTATTTCTACTAATCTTGGCGCGCCGGTCACCGGTGGTCCCCACGGCGCTACCGCCAAGCTGAGTGCCGGTCACCGGTGACCCCCGTGGCATTCAACGTGTTAATAGTATCCAATATTTAAAAAAAATATCTTTTTAAAAGTTATTATTAACATAACATAAGTTTCTATAATATATGTACATAAACTTTTAAAAATAAAAATTATATCGTTATAAAAATTATACAAGCGCAATACATATTGTGTTATTTTTAGAAATTTTAAACTCAAATTATTTTTTAAGGCATATATGTGTACGTAACATAAGTTTTTACAAGTAAAACTTATAACTATAATAAAACTCTACAACACTATTCTACTGTACAAAAGAAGTGATATATTAGAACAGTAGCACCAATTAAGAAATCTAACATATATATATGATTGTATACTTCATATGTTTAGAAATCTCAGATTCAAATTATTTCCTTTTTTAACACTTAGCCGACCACGCGCGCCGCAGCGAACTGTACGGTTTCCACCACGCTCGAGCAACCCAAACTACGCTGTCCACCACGCAGGTTTCGCAAGTGACGCGGACTGATATGCGGTACTTAAAATCAAAGTAGTTTGAAAATTATTTAAGTGTCAATTATATCTTGGGGTAACAATTTTATTTAACGATTTCACATATTGTTTATACAAAACATGAAATTAAAAATATATAACAATTATTTTTTGTAGTTGTTCAAAAAGTAATAGAGTTAGTAATAGAGTATATGTAATAGAGTTTGAAAATTATGAACATTAAAGATGACTGAAGATAAATAACCCAAACATGAAATAAAACAATAGTAATGCATTTTAATATTTTTTTACTGTGTGGTATCGTTCAAAACATGCCAGTTTATGCAGTGGTACATTACAATATTCACAAACATATCGCGTATATTCAGTTTTCTTATTAGCAGAGCATACTCTACATGCTCGGTGAGGATATGCTTTTTTTCCATTTGTTACAATTGGTACTAATCTGTGTTTTTTAAAATCTTGAGAAAGCCTTTCTGGTGGGTCATACCTCGGTGCTCGTCTTGTTCTTTCTATCCCGTTCGAAGGTTCTGCCTCCTCGGTGGATGAATGTTGCATTTCGTGTGTTTCTATCAATGCTCTTGCAACTTGAAGCAAATATTTTTTATATGTTACTTTATTATTATTTAGTGTTTTTTTACGAGAAATGAATTAAAAAGAGCAGCATTCAAAAAGTAAAGCACTGCTTTTTTTGTCCATTTCATGGTTTTTCGAAGAATATTATAATAAGACATATATTGGTCTGCACGATCAACCCCTTTCATATATTTTTTGTATTCCACAACAGATTTGGGTTTTGTTTTCGTTCCTGACCAATGTGACACGTTTACCATTTCTGCTGAGTGAATGGTTGAAATGGTTCTTACTAGTCGGTTTTTCTTTGCTTGCCACAGGTGTAAAAGAACTTGTCCCTTTCTCGCAAATTTCGTTTCATGTTCATTTAATCTAATGTTCTTTAAATTCTGCGGCAATCCTCTATTTGACCTTATTGTTCCACAAATTCTCGTAGAATTCTGTAGCAGTAATTCGGCTGTATTGACGCTATTATAATAATTATCCATGTAAATGTGATGATGGAATCCCATATAAGGACGTAGAATTGATAAAACTGTATCTTGTAATCTTCCTGCTGTGCCTGAATATACTTTGAAGTTGCAAATATATCCTGATGTTGCTTCGCAGAGCATCCTCACTAAAATTCCGTATTTTACAAGTTTTGCGGGATTATAGGTGCGAAAAGATAATCTGCCTCGCCACGGTATTATGCCTTCATCCAGTGACAATTCTTGCTTTGGCGTACATACAGTTTGGAATTTGTTTTGTACATAATTTAAAACTTCTCTAATTTTGAATAATTTGTCGGTCTTGTCATACAATAGATCATTATTGCAGAAATGCCACATTCTCCATATTTGCATAAATCTATTGCGACTCATTATTTTTGGAAAAATTGGGGTTTCTATATATGAAAGAGTTGACCAATAGTCATATATATCATTTTTACGTGTTTGTCCCATCAAGATAATTAAACCCAGAAATTTTTTCATTTCTGTCACTGTGACATCAACCCATCTCAGTGTTTTATATTCTTTATACCTGCTTACAACCTGAGAGTGATATCTATTTGTTTCTGTAACAAATAATTCAAATAAATCATTACCCAGAAACAACTGCACTATTTCCCATACGTTTTCTTGATCTTGAGGTAGCGTGTTCACGCTTGAAGTTCGACCATATGCTTCTAGCTGAAGTTCTATATCATTCTGTGACCAATCATCGTCATCATTGACAATACTGTCTTCATCCGTGTCAGAGGTGGAACTCACAGCATCATCTTCCGTTTCGCTCAGAAGTATTCGACGATTATTTTGACGTATGGGACGAACAATACTATCATTTTCGCTAGATTCATAATCGCTTATCTGCACATCGTTGCCTTCAGAACAGTCTGACAGCGCGTCCATGAACAACTCATCATTAAAATTTTCATTGTTATTTCTCCACATTTTTAACGGTATTTTTTTATACCCTACACTTTATTTTTTAAATTTATAACTTTAACACCATTAAATTGATGGATTTTATTATATACTGTGCTTTATACGGACAACAATATACATATAACAATTCGAGATCAAGCGAACAACTCCAACGTAACTATGTAGATAAATAAACAAAAACAAAAAAAAAGCGTTGCTAAGGTCAATATGGGAGATCTCCCCGATCGGTTGGGCACCGATCTACATTGAAACGGGGAGATCTCCCCGATCGGTCGTGCAGCGACTTACATTGAAACGGGGAGATCTCCCCGATCGGTCGTGCAGCGACTTACATTGAAACGGGGAGATCTCCCCGATCGGTCGGCTAAGTGTTAAGATATATATTATGTACATAACATATATACAATTTTTACAAGTAAAATTTATATAAAATTTACCTTTTTAAACAAAAAGGTAAAAAAAAAGGCGCCAAGTACAAGCGCAACACGTATTGTGTTATTTCTAGAAATTTTAAACTCAAATTATTTTTTTAAGGCATATATGTGTACATAACATAAGTTTTTACAAGTAAAATTATAACTATAATAAAACTCTACAACACTATTCTACTGCACAAAAGAAGTGATATATTAGAACAGTAGCGCCAATTGAGAAACCTAACATATATATATGATTATTATATACTTAATATTTTAAGAATTTCTTTTTTAAGATATATATTATGTACATAACATAAGTTTTTACAAATAAAGCTTATCAAATTATTTTTTTTTCAAGATATATATGTATTGCGCGCGTATATGATTATTGTATACTTAATATTTTTAGAATTCCTTTTTTAAGATATATATTATGTACATAACATAAGTTTTTACGAATAAAACTTATCAAATTATTTTTCTTTCAAGATATATATGTACATAAGCTTTTAAAAGTAAAAATTATATAGTATTATAAAAATTTAACACGTTTATTATTAGTGTCCAATCTTTAAAAAAATATCTTTTTAAAGGTTAAAAAATATCTTTTTAAGGGTTAAAAAATATCTTTTTAAAAGTTATTGTTATTCACGAAAAACCTAGCTACAAAAAATGTTCATGGCATAAATTTTTACAAGTAAAATTTATCATTATTTATTAGGACACTGAGTTATATGGTTATTTTACTTGTTATTATAACAAATTAATTATTATAACAATGCAATAATAAATATTTAATACAAATAATCTTGGCGCGGCTGCACCAAAAATTATATCGAACTAAAACTTGTTTAATACATACATAACAGCATTTTTATTATAATAAAATCTCGTCGCGCGCGATCGCCTCTTGTTGCTTATGTTGCCCCTCGCCGCGCGCGCTTGTCTACCGCCACTCACTGACTCCGCCTATATCAAATGTCTATGTGCTTACTGCGGCCGCCCTCCGCTCTCTACGCGCTCGTTGGCTCACATGTTTTAATTAATACTCGGTAACTATTGCTAATTTGACATTATTGTACATGACTTTTTTTCTCGGCTACACCCAATCTATCTCCAACTTTCGTCTGCATGATCAGCTATCAAACACCCTGTATACAGGTGTTATAAAAGTCCCGGAAGAGCAGAATAACTCGAAAAATATGAGTCCTAGAATAAACGCGAAGTACTAGGATTTTATGATTTTTTTCTGGCTATCGACGGTGACCTTGGACTTGACCTTGACTATGACCTTGAAGGTAATTTCAAGGTCAGGTCAATTTTTTTAAATGGGACCCTATACTTTTGACTCCAGAAATGAAAAGAGCGGACAATTTTACGTTCGGATATGACCTTGAACACTGCCAACTTTGACCTCTGAAGGTCACATAAAGGTCTAAGCTTGTTTTAGGCTGAAAACACGAATATCTTCGAAAATGCACCTGCTAGGGAGCAATGTTACGCATAAGAATAAAAATGTAGAGGTCAGCGAGGGACATTCAGCCGTGACCTTGCTCTTATTCTCAAGGTCATGAGTTAAGATTATTTTTAGGGTCAAATCGGATTTTTTTAGGACTGAAAATCCATACTTTTGACCTAAAAGTGTCAAGATTGAAAATTTTTACGTTCGGATATGACGTTTTCAACCTTGACCTTGTTCTTAAGGTTATGTGTCAGTCATATCAAGGTCAATTAATTTTTTTAGGCTGGAAACACATACTTTTACCCCCACATAATGTGAAGAGTGAGATTTTACGTTACGTACGAGGTCACACTCCGATTGTTGGTAATTCCTCAATATTGGACGCCATCTTGGACCGGTCATCTTGAATTTGTAAAATCCAACGTCGGATTCGATTTCAGAAACGACTTCAAAACTCCTTAAACGAGATCCAATTTTTGTTATTCTTAAATATCGTTTGCTATCTTGAATCGGCATTTAGAACAAAAATCGTCTATTTCTGGCCTTTCGGTAAAGTTTAATAAAAAATATTATTTATTAATGAATTTGGTTAATTGTAGTTAAAACGGTAAAGAGAAGTCTATTTTATAATGCTGCCAAGTTGCAAGTCGATTGGTCAAATAGTTATTGAGATATTGTGCGCACCGTGGAACCTCCTTGCTTTCACTGCAATATTTTTCATATTTTTAATCTTATATGTAGAAATTTATATACATTCTTTATAAACATCACATTAAACAAACCCTCAAAACAAAAATCCTGTAATCTTAAAGAAACAGTATATTAATCTAAAAAATAGAAACGATCAGAAATAACCGCTCGGTACTTCTAATATTAACGAATTATATTCCGGTTAAAATAATATAAATCGTATAATATATTCCGGTTAATATAATATAAGTCGTATAATATATTCCGGTTAATATAATATAAATCGTGAAACTGGACCTAGTAAGACTTACGTTTAAGCGAATGTTCTCTTGAAACTGAAAACATTAATAATAATACTAATAATGATAATTATATTTCTATTTATCTTTTTTCTATACTATCTAACTATCTATCTATCTATTTCTCTATATCTATCTATCTATCTATCTATTTATCTATCTATCTATCTGTCTATTAATCCATCTATATCTATCTCTATATCTATCTATCTATCTATCTATTTATCCATCTATCTTTTTTCTTCCTATGTATCATTGCAACCTATCCTGTTCTATCCATATTTCTTGCAAATGCAAACAATTAATATTACATTAATTTTTATATTAAAATATATATTTTATACTATAACAAGCTGAATTAATAATTAATAAAATTCAACAGGTTATACTATAAAAACAAACACTTACGTAAAAAAATTATTATATTATTAAAAAGTTTGCATTTGTTTTTTGACGGAGATCACCATTTTCTCGCGGTTTCCGTTGAGCAACAATATGCACGTTATCTATTCGTAAAATTAAATAATAAAGTCGTAATTGAAATATGATAATAAAACTAATTTCTTTTTTTACTAGACTAAATTTATTTTTGCTACGAAAAGAAAAATTTAACAATGGAATATCTTTTACAAAACAAATAACATTTCATTTAATTTTTAATTTAAATTTATTAGCATAAATAAATTATTCTGTCATATACTTTAATAACAAATCATTTTTAAAAGATGTATATATTGGCTAAAAGTGGATTTCTCTTAACTTTTCGTCTCTCATTATAATTCTCTCTTCTTTATTTGTGAATTAATACTAAATATTCTTTATATACATATACACTATATATGTGTCATTTATTTATATATATATTGTCATGTAATTAATATATTTAATCAAGCCGTAAGAACACGAGAAGAGAGAAAGAGCGAGCGAGAGAGAGAAAGAGCGAGGTATAGGAGTAGCGAGTAAAATCTCGCGGCTCACGTAGTCAATAAGCTAGACGAGCGGGAAAGAAACAAATAATATGTCGACGCTCGTCTAGTCTCCCATGTGCTACCTCGCGTACGTGAAAAATAATTCCTCGCTTCGCACGTTCCCTTGACACGAGACGCTACCGCGCCTTTTGATGTCTCTGGAGCGTGAAAGATGAAAGAAAAGCGATGTTCGCTTAGCGATAAGATCGTCGCTACCTCGCCTCGTGTTTACTGCCGCGCGCCGCTCAGTAGTGAGACAAATACGGAACGATTGTCTGTCGTCTGTCTTTTTCTAATCTACTATCCATTGCATGGAAGTAGTACGGACACGAACCTAGGCGCATTTTACTTTTATCACCGCGAAAGTGCACCTAGCGGACGTAGTTTAGGTGCATTTTGGCCAGATGGCGTATCTAAAATGCGCCTAGCCGTATCCCCCGAAATACGGCCGGTGGCCGCTCTCATTCTTCTCTTTGGTGAAAGCATATGTCTGTCCTGAGAACGCCTTCTGAGAAAATAGACATCGACTAACTCGATGTCTCGGTAACGATATGAGGTTTGTGTCTGTGATTTGAGTCTGGTTAATGTCCGAGCTACTAAAATAGACTATAGTGAAAATGATATACAGGGTGCACGATTTATCTGAAGACATTGAAATATCTCGAGAACTATGCATTGGATAAAAAAAAGTGGTTAATGAAAGTTGTTAACCTCGAAGGGGGACATCCAATGATACCAAACTCGACCTCCCACCCCACCCCCTGGGGGTGGGGGTTTGGGGCAACTTTTAAATCTTAAATAGAAACCCCCATTTTTATTGCAGATACGGATTCTACGCCACAAAATACGTAAATTTTGTCCGAAACTTTTTTTTTGATTCGTGATAGATAGCGCTGTAATCGCAAAAAGTTATATTTTCCGCAATTCCCTAGAAATGATCAGTGGATTGAGAAATAAAAAATACCTGTTCAATATTTTTAAAGAACATAATAAAAGTTATTCCCCCCCATCCTCTCAGGGTAGGGTGGGTGATAACGTTCAAATCTCAAATGGGGACCCACATTTTTCATTGCAGAATTAGATTGTACGTGAAATTTTTATTGAAACAATTTTTTTCATTCGTGATAGATAGCGTTGAATTGTTCCGAGAAACTACTTTTAGCGTTACACAGGAACAACGACGAGGACGTAGTAGTTTTATGTTCCCTTTGGGTGCTTTTTTAATGTGAGTCCCCTTGCCTCTCACAGATCGGGGTGCTTTTTCAATGTGAGTCCCCTTGCCTCTCACAGATCGGGGTGCTTTTTTAATGTGAGTCCCCTTGCCTCTCACTGTTCAATTAATTAGAGTAAGTGTTCGAAATTTTTATCTTCAACTTCAATACACTTATTGATCCTTTTTTCAAATGACTGTACACAGGATAGAAGCATATCTGCGGGAGTTTCAGCGCAAGCGTTTCTTATGCGTTCTACCATGTTTTCACGAGTTGTTGGCACTTGTTGATAAACCTTATCTGTTAGGTAACCCCACAGAAAGAAATCCGGCGATGTCAAATCAGGCGACCTAGCTGGCCAATTAATTGGGCCACCTCTGCCAATCCACCGACCATTGTAATCACGGTCTAATACTTCCCGTGCTGCTATTGAGTTATGCGCTGGGCAACCGTCATGCAGATTTGAACGTTATCACCCACCCTACCCCGAGAGGATGGGAGGGAATAACTTTTATTATGTTCTTTAAAAATATTGAACAGGTGTTTTTTATTTCTCAATCCAATGATCATTTCTGGAGAATTGCGGAAAATATAACTTTTTGCGATTACAGCGCCATCTATCACGAATAGAAAAAAAAGTTTCGGACAAAATTTACGTATTTTGTGGCGTAGAATCCGTATCTGTAATAAAAAATGGGAGTTTCTATTTAAGATTTCAAAGCTGTCCCCAACCTCCACCCCCAGGGGGTGGGGTGGGAGGTCGAGTTTGGTATCATTGGAAGTCCCCCTTCGAGACTAACAACTTTCATTAACCACTTTTTTTTATCCAATGCATAGTTCTCGAGATATTTCAATGTCTTCAGATAAATCGTGCACCCTGTATATATATATATATATATATATATATATACCAGGTGTGTCGGTAATTCCTTTCCGATTTTTTCGCTAAAGAAAATACGTTAATTACAATGGATAGTTAAAATATATTTATTCGAAGTATTGGCCATTTGATTCTATACATTTTGCCCATCTTTCAGGCAATTTATGGATGCCATTCCAAAAGAACTGTTTCTCCTTTGAGCTAAACCATTCATCGAGCCATTTTTTAACTTCTTCGAAATCGGCGAAGGACTGCTCTGCAAGCGCATGCCCCATCGTTGCGAAAAGGTGGTAGTCGGATGGAGCCAGGTCTGGAGAGTACGGCGGGTGCGATAAAACTTCCCATCCAAGTGATTTCAAGAGTTCTTTGACTGGTTTTGCTGTATGAGACGGCGCGTTGTCATGCTGCAAAATCACCTTATCATGTCTTTGAGCGTATTGTGGACGTTTTTCGATCAATGCACAGTTCAAATTGATCATTCGTTGTTGGTAGCGATCAGTATTAACTGTTTCTCCAGGTTTAAACAGTTCATAATATACAACACCAACCTGGTCCCACCAGACACAGAGCATGGTCTTGCGGCCAAAGCGATTTGGCCTTTCAGTCGATGGACCACCTTCGCCAGGTGATAACCATGATTTTTTTCGCTTGGGATTTTCGAAATAAATTCATTTTTCATCACCCGTTACTATTCGATGCAGAAATGACTTCCTTTCATACCTTTGAAGCAGCATTTCACTGACGATTTTTCGATTTTCCAATTGCCTGTCATTCAATTCATGTGGCACCCATCTTCCCATCTTTTAGATCTTTCTCATCGCTTGTAATTGTTCACAAATTGCTACTCGGCTCACATTCAACTTTTCTGCCAATTGTTTTTGAGTTTGTGTTGGGTCTTCATCCAATAACTCCTGCAATTCCGCATCTTCAAACGTTTTCGGCCTACCAGGACGTTTTTTGTCTTGAACGTTGAAATCACCACATTTGAATTGTCGAAACCACGTTTCACATGTTCTTATGGTTGGAGCATGCTCACCTTAAGTCTCTACCAGCAAACGATGACTTTCAGCGGCTTTTTTCCTTTGATTAAACAAGAAAAGTAATGCGTGCCTCAAATGCACGTTTTCAGGCACAAAACTCGACATTTTCAAAAAATTATTAATCTATAACGCTGTTATTTTGGCGGAACATAACTTGTGTAGTTTTGAGGTTAATGTCAGTAGAATAAAATGACATATGTATCAAATCATAACATTGCATACTTATGGCTAGTGACATCTGTTACAAAAACCGGAAAGTAATTACCGACATACCTGGTATATATATATATATTTATATATATATATATATATATATATGAGAAGGATAACAATTGAATCGCTTTGACTCTGTCTCACCACCAGTAAGCAGACGCGCGACACAGGCACAAGTAATGCTGCAAATCTTACGCGCACGTCGAGGCTTACCCCCACCACTCGGTCTTCTCATGCGCTTGGCGCACTGAGCAAGATTGAGATAACCCGTTCATGCTCGCCTTGTCGCACTCTGAGCGAAACAGTTTACTCATAATCAGTAATAGCAGATTTCAACCTAGCGGCTCTGCGACTCACGGTGGAAGGAGAAACGCGCAAACGAAAGCCGCATATACTGGGTGTTATAGAAGTCCGGGAAGAGCAGAATAACTCGAAAAATGAGTCCCAAAAAAATGTGATGTACTAGGTTTTTATGATTTTTTTCCTGGCTATCTGACGGTGACCTTGGATTTGACCTTGACAATAACCTTGAAGGTCATTTCAAGGTTAGGTCAATTTTTTAAAATAGGACCCCATACTTTTGACCACAGAAACGAAAAGAACGGAAAATTTTACGTTCGAATATGACCTTGAATACTGCCAAATTTGACCTCTGAAGGTCACATAAAGGCCTAAGCTTGTTTTAGGCTGAAAACGCGAATATCTTCGAAAATACACCTGCTAGGGAGCAATGTTACGCATAAGAATAAGAATGTAGAAGTCAACGAGGGACATTCAGCCGTGACCTTGCCCTTATTCTCAAGGTCATGAGTTAAGATTATTATTAAGGTCAAACCGGACTTTTTTAGGACTGAAAATCCATACTTTTGACCTAAAAGTGTCAAGATTGAACAATTTTACTTTCGGATATGACGTTTTCAACCTTAACCTTGTTCTTAAGGTTATGTGTCAGTCATATCAAGGTTAATTAATTTTTTTAGGCTGGAAACACATACTTTTACCCCCCCCCCATAATGCGAAGAATGAGATTTTACGTTACGAACGAGGTCACACTCCGATTGTTGATAATTCCTCAATATTGGGCGCCATTTTTGATCGGTCTTCTTGAATTTGTAAAATCCAACTTCGGATTCGATTTCAGAAACAACTTCAAAAACTCCTTAAACGAGATCCAATTTTTGTTATTCTTAAACATCGACCGCTATCTTTAATTGGCCATCTTGAATTTGCAAAATCCGACGTCGGATTCGGTTTTAGTGAGCTCAAAAATCCCAAGATCGGTATCCGAAAAATTTATTCGCCATCGATAAAGTGTATGCGCCAAGGTTTTTATTTGTCTCGATTCTATCAGTGTCAAACAGATAATAGATTGTTTTTGAGTTTTCATCGATTTAACAAGTTTTGATGTCACTCTAGTCCGTTTTGAATTATTATCATATTATTATTAACGATCAATAATGGTACTTATTATTTTTATTTAAAGGTAAAGAAACCAAAATTTTGCAAATTTTTTTGTTTTCAATTCCAAATGGCTTCTCTTACAGAGCATGAGAGAGTTTCGCTATTGATGATGAGAGAGGATGGGGGGATAGACAAAGGTCATACAGTGAAGTGAGATTGCTGTTCAATGAAAACTTTCGTAATGAGGGCGAAGGTATTTCAATATCGACTGTATCTCGCACCATCAGACGATTTATGGAAACTGGGAGTAATAAAAACCGCCAAAAATCTGGGAGGCCAAGGTCCCAAACGACAGAAGAGCGACAATTTGAAGTAGTCCAATCATTTGTAGGAAATCCCAGATTGTCAATTAGAACAGCATCTCAACAGCTTCAAATGAGTGTATTGTCAATTTCCAAAAATCTGAAGACCATTAAGTTCCACCCCTACAAAATTCATCTCCACTATGAGTTGAATAAGGATGATTTTGACCGCAGGGTGCAATTTTCAGAAGTTATGATGCAAAGAATTGATCAGCAACCGAACTTTTTGCATAATATCGTTTTTTCAGACGAAGCGTCTTTCGAAATTATTGGTAAGGTAAACCGTCATAATTTTAAATATTGGGACAACGAAAATCCTCATTGGATGCTTGAAACACATACGCAGCGACCTCAAAAATTGAATGTTTGTGCAGGTCTTTATGATAATTAAATGGTTGGGCCTTTTTTCATAAATGGGAATTTGAACTCAGAAACCTATCTGCAGCTTCTAACAGACCAAATTGTTCCATCAATACAGAAGATTGTTGGTGATAATTTTGATGATGTTTGGTTCCAGCAAGATGGGGCACCGCCACATTATGGACGCATTGTTCGGAACTATTTGAACGATACTTTCCCTAATCGATGGATAGGTAGAAGAGGAACAATCGAATGGCCACCGAGACCGCCCGACATTGCACCACTTGATTTCTTTCTTTGGGGCTACATAAAAAATAAAGTTTATTTCACTAAACCTCGTAACCTGGATGAGCTTCAACAACGGATCATAGACGAATGTGCTGCAATACCTCCAGAAATGATAAGGAGTGTGACTGACAATTTGTACGTCCGTTTAGCACACTGTCAAACGGTCAATGGGGAACATTTTGAACGTCTTTTGTAATCTCAGGCCGAGTTACAAGATACTTTGCCTTCGGTGGCCGGGACTAACTGAACCTTGCCTTCAGTGGTCGGGTTTGAGACACCTTGCCTTCAGTGGTCGGGATTGAGACACCTTGCCTTCAGTGGTCGGGTTTGAGACACCTTGCCTTAAGTGGCCGAGTTTGAGACACCTTGCCTTCAGTGGTCGGGTTTGAGACACCTTGTCTTCAGTGGTCGAGTTCCGAGACGCTTTACTTTCAGTAGACTTCACGATCAGTGATGTAACGTAAAACGCATAATTTTGAGAACAAGGTCAAGGTTGAAAACGTCATATCCGAACGTAAAATTGTTCAATCTTGACACTTTTAGGTAAAAAATATGGATTTTCAGTCCTAAAAAAGTCCGGTTTGGTCTTAGTAATAATCTTAACTCATGACCTTGAGAATAAGGGCAATGTCATGGCTGAATGTCCCTCGTTGACCTCTACATTCTTATTCATATGCGTAACATTATTCCTTAGCAGGTGCATTTTCGAAGATATTCGCGTTTTCAGCCTAAAACAAGCTTAGATCTTTATGTGACCTTCAGAAGTCAAATTTGGTAGTGTTAAAGGCCATATCTGAACGTAAAATTTCCCGCTCTTTTCATTTCTGGGGTCAAAAGTATGGGGTCCTGTTTAAAAAATTAGCCTGACCTTGAAATAACCTTCAAGGTCAAATCCAAGGTCACCGTCAGATAGCCAGGAAGAAATCATAAAAACCCAGGACTTCGCATTTTTTCTAGGACTCATATTTTTCGAGTTATTCTGCTCTTCCGTGACTTTTATAACACCCTGTATAGACTAGTAGAGGTACCCAACTATCATTCACCGATTTTGATGAAACTTTGCCCACTTATAGAGCTATGGAAAATGATCGACACGTATTTTTTTTATCTGCGGAGAAGCAGTTTTAAGGGTAGAAACTACCTCTTATTTATATAGTGTTTTCGCGTTAGAAGTGCTATCTTGTTGTTTATTCGAAAGGCTGAAAGGTTTCATGGGATTTTTGGTGTCGCTAAATTCGTATCTGACGTGAAAATTCAAAAATACAAAATGGCGGATCAAATATGGCGTCTATGTCTCGTGAGTGGGACCATTTCTTCCATGTAAAGTAAAATGATGTCGACGAAAATTACGGTTTTTTTTACATATATAGGGGAAATCACATTGTTTTCACTATTTTTAGTATTACTGCTTGTCATTTGTTTTTATGCGTGCATATGAAATGTCTTCAGACAACTTATATGGAATATGCTGTTATTTCACCCAACATTAAATGAATCTATTGAGAATAAATGTTCCATATATTTCAGTATTTCATTATTCATTGAATGACCTCGAAAACCTAAAAAGATCGTAATTTTGGTCAATATCATTTCATTTTACATGGAAAAAATTGTCCCACTCACGAGACATAGACGCCATATTTGATCCGCCATTTTGTATTTTTGAATTTTCACGTCAGATACGAATTTAGCGACACCAAAAATCCCATGAAACCTTTCAGCCTTTCGAATAAACAACAAGATAGCACTTCTAACACGAAAACACTCTATATAAATAAGGGATAGTTTTCACCCTTAAAACTGCTTCTCCGCAGATAAAAAATCGATTGTCGATTATTTTCCATAGCTCTATAAGTGGGCAAAGTTTCATCAAAATCGGTGAGTGACAGTTGGATACCTTTATTTGTCAGTATCGTCATAGTCGCATCCGCGACTCAGATTACAGCCGAGAAAGAATCAGCCTAATTCGCGTCACTGAGCGAGAACGAGAATGAGAAAGAGGGAAAGATATTCTCGCTCGTGTCGCCAAGTGAACACGAGAACGAGAAAGAGGGAATGATATTCTCTTTCTCGCTCGGTGCGCCGACGATTGCCAAGCGCGTGGCCGACACAGATAGACCGAGTCGGCTGTGTGTGCGTTCGTGGTGGAGGAAATTCACTAGCGAGCCCGTCACCGATTTTCCATCACTCTGTACTCTGTACTCCGGTATTTTCGTTAACATATATAGAACGGGTGGTTTTTTGCGCGATCTTGTGCTGCTGATCGACTCGACACGATCGAACAAAGCGCGAGCGAACGCTATGCGAAAAGTGTATGTCGGGACTGCCTACAGTACGGAGTAGTTCTGAAGTCATGCTTCGCCAGCTTCTTGATGTGTTCACCCCGAGCGTTGCTACTCAGAGACATCACGTTGCATTGGCTCGTTATTATGCGGTAACAGAACGATATCAAAGTATCGAGTGTCAAGCAGATATGGCTGAGCTGCGCAGCGATCGTTGAGTACGCTCTCGCGAAGATATGGTCAATCTCGTTTTGCCTCATTTTCGAGTATTGATGCCAAAAACATGCGCGCTACGATGTATATGACAGGCACGACAATGACGCAAACAAGCAGCGATCTAACAAATTGTGAGAAACAAATTCATCTGTTTCGTCGCGCAGAATTGGCCCACTCTTGGCGTTATGGCAATACGATGTCGTAATAAAAACTGGCCTGGTACGCAATATTGGTAATTGTGGTGCGGCATGGACAAAAGAGCTGGCAGCAACTGTATCCGAGTCGTCGACTGGTGGAACTTTTGAAGCTGATGTGCGCCGGCATGTTACATAGTCGTCATCGTTCTCCTTCGTTTCATTGTTTATCGTTGCCAAAATCACACTCGCTACATCCTTGGAAACTTCGAGCACTCGTCGAACTGCGCGAGTCTGTTCGATCGAATCGTCCCCGCATTCGATCTGAGTGGGATCTTTTGGCGCAATATTGTCGCTGTAGTCGCGCTTGTCGGTCATATTGAGCATACAAGAACTATTATACTCCGATTTAACCGATTTAAGCTCTTACCAAGTTCGACAGTAATCATCGGCCGGACAAGAAGCCACAATAGCGTGTGCAAACAGCGATGCATCATACCATTCGTGACAATAGTAGCGCAATGGACTTGAATGCAACGCCGTTTGTAAATTCGCGCATATTTCAACATCTCCACAACTTGGCCCCGGAAACCTTTCCGCGCGTGCTCGAGGAAGGCGTTGTATCAACATTCGGAGTACAAGGCAAATCTCCGATAATTGACGCGTTCGAGTACATTTACACCGCTTCTTGCGACATGCTCTATTGTCACGACAAAAGGTTACCGAAGGTACTTCGTGATATGTACAAAGCTCTTCTACTTTTCAAGAATGCACAAATTTGTCGAGATATGAGCGTAGTGCTAAATTTGGTTCACCGTTTGGCCAGTCGTTTGTTATTTTGGAAAGACGCGATCGCTTTGACTCTGACGGGCATGATCGCGGCTCAAGTCTCTCAATGCATTCCGCTGGATCGAGGGGTACGTTCGGTCGACATAACGATCGACGACGTTTTCAATGACGTTGCGTACCAATTGAACGGTAGTGACATTAGCGTAATAATACGTAACGGAGAATCTATGAAAATTCGTACATTCGAATTCTTCGTACGACGATAATGATGATTGTGCGCGAGTATGTGGGGCACGGAGATCGTGAATTATTCAGTTATAAACCAACGTACGATAACACTGATAGCAATCTTCTGAATCAATACATATGTTCGGTAACAATCACACACACCGTGCCCGATAACATGATTGATAAGTTCAATGATACAACGTACAAATCTGATGATACGCATGACGCGTAGATCTGGTGACAATACGGCTCACCAGTCTGAAGAACGTAAAAGTAAGAACGAAAGGTGACAATGAACGTTGTCATGACAATGTTGATACCGCCGACAATATGCGAGGCAATTTTGAAGAACACAGTGAACGAAGCGAAGGTGATGCATATTATTTCACGAACGACAATACATTGCTGCACCATGTCGAACGCTGTCGCGAGAGCGAGCAAGACGACATACGACGTACGAGTGAGGACAGCAATAGCAGCAATTTGAGTGTATAGGATCAGGAGATGCTGTTGAAAAACGGAAAAACGAGGCGAGTTCTACAAAATCCTTGCGGTCGACGTCGATCACCGATGACGAAGTGGAAGAAGAAGTTGCATCGAACGAAATACAGCGAATAGTGTGGCCAATTTGCCATCTATCACATCAGTGCTAGACAGCGAATGTGCTGTTTCGCCATGGTCGTACAACGAGTGTCACGGAAATGATCCATGGTCATACAACGAGCAAGACAAACGAGATGACCAAGAAAACAACAATTGGTACGACGAAGCTCAGGAAAAGAGACGGAAAAGGAAAACGAACAATCTTTACCTAGCAACGAATTAATTGAAGAGAGTACAATCGTCAACGATGACCTACGTGAACGATCGAAACCGAACAAAGGCAACAAACGCCGTAAATGTCAATACTGCGAATCTCAGTAAGCGGCGAAATCGTAGAGGAATGTAAAGAACGTACACAGTACACCGAATGAAAAAAGTATTGGCTACGAGAGTTTTTCGCAAATTTGTACTGCGACGCGATTTTCGCTCGCCGTCGGCAAACGGCCGTCGGCCTACGCGTCTCGGCCGTTCACACTCTCACAAAAGTGGTTGGGCGCCAGGTGCAGCGGGCTGCACCGATCACCAACGCGAAACGGAACACCACCAAAGGGCCGAGACACGCGAATTCGACGGGACCGGTAGCTCCTCGGTATTTTAAGTCGGTAGACGGGAGGGTTCGATCGGGAATCCGGGACGCAGTCGGGAAAACACAAGAACAGTAATGCGCGTTTTGATTATCTCACTTTTTATTCTCTCGGGAATCGGAACGGTCCGACCCCTCGATACGGTAAACTCCGCTGTGTGCTCTCGCGAATTCGAGCTTTGCTCTTCGCCGACAACTAAAACGAGATACTGTACGCAAGCGACACCGAAACAATAAAGCAGGTGGACGGTCTTACAACTTCGGGAACCTCCCTGCGGCGTGGTCCTTCGCTTTCCTCTTTCCTCCACTCCCTCGAGCGCAACGCAGCCACCGATTGTCCCTCCTTGGGCGAGGGGAACACCAAAAAAACCTTTTCTCCCGCTGACTTCAAAACGACTCTTTTCCGCAACGATAGGCGATAAGCAATCCGCAATGCTCGGAAGCAGGCCGGCGATATCAGAGAGAGCGAAAACGGCAGTCCCCTCTTTTATCTCCTTCCACAGAAATGTTTTCTCGTTCTCTTCTGTTGTGTCGTGCTACCCGTCTTTCCCCGTTCCTCGTTACCTCTCCCAACATGGGAATCCTTCCGCGGATCTCTGTTTTCGATCCGCGGGACGGGTGCTCGGTCTCACTTTGGCGCGTGCTCTCTCTCTCGCTCCCGCGGTCTCCTTGCCTAGGCTGGCTTTGTCTAGACGGCGATCACGCTCCGAGCACGGGAGCACCGACAGCTTCTCCGGATATTCCTGCAGGCCTGGGGACACGGAAACGGCAGCGAGAATCTCTTAAGGCGATACGGGAATCGGTAATATTACTCATAAGGGGGAGCATTCACCTGAGGTGGCGGTCTTGTCGAGGGGGGTCGTCCTCTTCCTTCCTCTGGTCCCTCCAGTCCTGATGGGCGGCACAGGAGGTCCAGGGGCACAGAGCTCGGGGACGCGGGACCGTTCCACCTGCGCACTCCTATTACTAACACTAATTAATATGGAGGCGCAATGCGGCTCCCCACCCGCAATTCTCACACGATGTACTGTCCGCCCCCCCCTCAAACCTCGCGTAAGGACCGAGGGTTCGCACTGGGAAGGACGCCTTCCCGGCTGCCACGTCACAGTACATGATATAACCGCCGCATTTTTGACCGGGCGAGCATTTAGTGGCGCAGTAGCTCGTTGGCGAGCAGCTATCGCGACTTTGGCCAAAGACGCTCGAAACTTACCGTCCAAGTTTTCGTCACTCAAGATTACTCGACTAGTAGCGAGCAATGGATCTGAATTGGTTATGCTGGACAAGATTGCGAGTCGTAGGTTCACCACAATGTTACGTACCGCTCGCTCGGTTGAGGCTTTTGAAGCCGCGGCTGACACGGTGCTATCTCCGGTAGTGCGCAGTGCTTTTCGCAACTTAGACGATATGGCGCGCTTGCACTTTCCTGATTTAAGTGTGTTCAAGCATATGAATGTGAATATGTGTCAAAATGGCGTGATTACGCAACACAAAGCGAAAAGTTAGGCAAATCAGAACGCGTGTTCGAAGCGGCGCGCTTGGAACAGGTGATCATATATCATGAAAAGTTGTTAAATAGAGCTAATAAACTGAACAGAGTGGCATCGCGTACGAGGAAACTCTTGCATTTGGGTGATGTGATTACCGTTACATCAGTCGGCATATCATACTTGGCCAGCACAGCGGCCAAACATGCTCGCGATGATATTAGTTGTTTCATGTACACGCGCGGTAATACCGGCGTGTCCAAATGTCATATACTTGGTTGTTCCTGTTTTATGCCACTTAATGACGACTCTGACAAAGTGCGTGACGTTGCGACAGCTTACGCTAATGGGGACCTCTGGGAAAAAATTCGAATCAATAACTCTGAATGTAATCATGGCACTAAAGAAGGCAGACAAAAACCTTTCTGCGTACATTGCAATTGGAGTCAAAACGATCCGGAGAGTTTGGACTTTATCAATAAAGAAGACCTTTTTTTTATCACGATGGGGAAATCCTCATGGATACTCCCGTCTCTTGGAGGGTGGCGGGGGTTATGCCGTACTCTTACCGGCTAAAACGCCACCGGGGTGGCGGGGTGTCTACCAACCAGGCCGGAATGTGGGGAGTCGGGTGAACTGCGTCGCACTCCCTCCCCGACCCCGACCCCGGGGCTCTGACGGAGCCTCTCGCCCAAGTGCCGCGCCCTCCTCCTATAAAAGGAGTCGAGGGCGCGACGCCCTTACCGGTCACCCGGCTGGGTTGGCCTTCTGGTTTTGGTTGAAGAGAGGGGACACCCACCCTCTCTCCCATCCCCCCTCTTCAGTTGAGGAGGGGCAGGGGAGTGAGGCCCGTCCTCAAACGGGCCATCACTCCCCTCTTGCCTTCCTTCACCGCCGCGCGAGGGGAGGCGGGCTTCGCCTCCCCCTGCGCGGACGGAAGCAGGTCCGAGGCGGCCGAGGAGGCCTCCAACGAATCGGGGGCGGCTCCTCGGCCGACGCCACCTCGGGCCTGCTCCCTATACCCGGGGAGTGCCGCCGCCTCCCCCTTCGCTCTCTGCGACGGGCTCCGGGACGGCATTCCCATTCGGCGGCCTCTTTCCGGGATATTACGTCCCTGGAGAAGGAGGCCGCCGCCTCCCATGCCTCCTCGCTTCCGCACATGGCCTAGACCATGCGTGGGAGTGAGAGAGCCTCCTCCGCGCAACCCACCGCCCGGGCGAGGACACGGCGCTGCTGGCTCCATGCTTCGCATGCAGCCAGCGTATGATGCGACGTGTCCTCGAGTGCCGGGCAGTGATGGCATCGCGCGGTGGGCTCTGAATCCCCTCTGAATTCGGTGCAGGTATCGGCCGAAACATCCATGTCCCGTCAATACCTGCACCAGATGGAACGAGAGTCCGCGTCCCCTCCTGTCTGCCATCACCGGCAGACAGCGACGGACGGCCTCAGCCGTTCGGAGCCCGGGTCCACGAGGGTCCGCCAATAAGGCGTCTCACCGCTCGAATACCCGGGCTCTGGCTTGAAACTTCAGGGCCGCCAGGCCTCTTGTCGTTACCTCCTCCCCCTCCTCGCGAAGCTCCCGCACCCTCCAATAGAGGATGCAGCACTTCTCCGCAAGGAGCTCCACGGGAGGGGAGCCGGCCAGGGTCGTCGCCGCCATATACGATACGATGCGGTATCCTCTGATCGCCCTCACAACTACTGACTGCAGCGCTTGGCGCATCAGGCGTTTGCTGCGGCCGGCGGCATTAAGCTGGGGCGCCCATATAAGCGGCGCCCCATAGAGAGCGATCGAGAGCACTACATCCACGTACAGGCGGCGAGCGTGCCATCCAGGGCCCCCTTGGGTCCGCATTAGCCCGGCGAGAGCCAAGCCTACTGTGCGGACCCGGGGGGCCAGCCACCTGAAATGCGGCCGGAAGCCCCACCGGCTGTCCAACCAGGCCCAGATATTTTATCTGAAGTCGGATGCGGACGAGGACTCCGTCCACAAGGACCCGGGACACCGGCGGCGCCTCACGGCTGCCGTCGTGAAAATAAACGGCCTGTTTTTTGGGGCGCCACCTTCAGCCCCAGATCCTTAATGGTGCCCACCACCGATGCCAGCGCAGCCTCCGCACGGAGGCGGGCATCCCCCAAGTAATCTCCCCCAGTCACCACTAGGGTGTCATCTGCATAGCAGATGACGTGACAACCGGAGGGGGGGAGGGCCGAGCGAAGCACCCGGTCGAAGGTGATGTCCCATAGCAGGGGGCCGAGTAGCGACGAGTTGGGGACACCACACTCCATAGTCTGCCAGCCTTGGAACCCGTCTCTCTCCGTGTATGCGAGGTCCCTGCCATCGATGTAGGCCGACAGGATACGCCGGAGGTAGACGGGCACCCCGTGGTATTCGAGGGCCCGTCCAACCTCCGGCCAGGGCAGGGTGTTGAAGGCGTTGGTTATGTCCAGACACCGCGAACAACACTCCGCCACCCTCCACCACGACCGTACGGATCAGGTCCCGGACGTACTGGATCGCATTCAGCGTTGATCGTCCGGGCCTCCGGGAATCCGTACTGTCTGTCGTGCAGGTTCGGCCCCTCCGACGACAGATGCCGGACGAGGCGGTCGGCAATGATGCGCTCCAACATTTTGCCCGCCTCGTGCAGCAGGCATATCGGCCTATAGGCCGACGGACTATCGAGTGCTTTGCCATCCTTCGGGAGGAGGACCAACTTGGCCCTCCTCCACTCCTGGGGGAATGCCCCCTCCCTAAGGCACCGTGACAACACTTCCCATGTGGCTGCGGACAAGTTTCCCTCGCCGAGTGCGAGAGCCCAGGCTCGGCCAGGAATCCCGTTGGGACCGAGGGCCTTGCCTCTGGCCCCGAGCTTCTTCCTGGGCATGGCGAACTCCTCGGAAGTGACCTCCAGGCCCTCGTTCTAATTCCCGTCCCGCAACTCCGGGACAGGGATCCGGGGAGAACCCCCGACTACTCTTGTGAAGAGAAGGTCGAACCGTCCAGCTACCCGACCAGTTTCTGGCCGATACCCGAGGGAGGTGACCACCCCCAGCCTGGCGCCCAGTTTCGCAAATCTCTGAACAAAGAGATCCTGCGCCCGGGTGCCGCGGTTGGCCTGCAGAAGCCGGAAGGGCGTGAAGGCTAACAAGGGACATTCGGCAACGCGGAAATTCAAAAAAATCTGAAACTCTGCATAATTGTAGAGCAGATATACCTAATAACAAAACAATTTTTCGTTGGTGCCCAAAAACGGTTTTAAGGGTGGAAACAACCCCTTGAACAAAGTTGATTTTTGTCTTTCTAAGCGAATATTATCGAAACTATTAAAGATATGAAAAAATGTTTTAGACAAAAGTTTTATGGTTTTAAAAGTACTTTATTATGCTATATTTAGATTTTTTAAAAATGTAAAATTGTGTATAAAATACCTCCCCTCCTTCTCTTTTTTCAAATTGTTAAAATCAATTGTCCAACCAAAATAAAGCTTATTTTATGACAAATTCAACCATATATAATAACATTATGTTTGGAAAAGGCAATATTGAAAAAAAAATTAAACATGCTCTTATATGTATGCTACGCGTACCAAACTTAAGGATTCGCTACTTGACGATGGCATTTCTTTCTTCCTCAAATCTTCCTCATAATTGCAAACTGTAAAAGATAAGGAAGGAAGAAAATAGAAAATCTGAAAATGCAATAAAGTTGATGTTAAGAAGTAAGTAGGAGAAAAATAGCATGATAAGGATACAGTCACTAATATTTAAAAATGTTATAAATTATAAAATTTCACGTAATAGACGTTTATTTTGCCAACATTGCGGCTACCTTTTTCATTAATTTAAACGACACGCGTAAATATAAATAAATATGTGTGTGTGTATATGTGTGTTTTTGTACGTGCGCACGTGTGTGTACATTATAGCAACATGCAAAACACTTGTCACAAGTTTTATGACTGTGCGACCAAAATAGCACTCTTTATCAAGTACAGTGCAATCAAGGTTCATTATATTGACATATGTTATCTTCATTCATTTGCATATAAAAGCTGTCCATTTTGGAATACATTTCAGTGTTATTGAAGCAGTTATTGAAGCAGTACGTATATTATTATTGCTGTGAGAAATGTTTAATTAAAATATCCTTAAGATTTGTATCATAATGTCAGTAATAAATCCAGCTAATGTTATTAATTTGTTAATTGCGACATTTCATTTCACAAATATTGCAATAACTCCTGTTAATCATCAAGAGGTGGAACTCCATGATACAATTACTGATTTAATAAAGAGTGCTATACATCACGATATTACGATCGAACATGAGTGGGGACTTGATTTTGACGATCCATCAGAACCGCATGACGTACAATTTGTAGATGTGTACGATATTGATGCTGAAGAAGATAATTATGGAAATGAAGTTTGCACTGTGGATGATGAAGGTGGAAATGTAAACTTAAATTATAAGAAAAAGGCAATCGAATTTTGGAAGAGTGGAAAGAAAGGACATTTATCTCTTACTTCTGTACAACATCGTTTTAGAAAAGTAAACTTTAATTAAAAAATAAGAAGAATAATATATAGGAAAATACTTGAGGCTTTTACGGTGTACAGTGACCGGCAGTGATTCGTTCCGCGACAGAGAGAACTCTATTTCCCCTCTCGCGGAACGCATCATTGTCGGTCATTGTACATACAGCTTTGACTATAAGTATAAAGCATCCCAAAAAATTTATTTAAATTGTGTAACAAAAACATACTATATGAATATATGGAGAACATAATATAGTATACGAGTATATGGAAAAATAATATAATAAAAAAATATAATATAAGAATATGTGGAAAATAATATTTATTTTACAATATTTATTGTAATATAATATAATATTAATATAATATAAATTATAATATAAATATAATATACATAAATATAATATACACATTATATTATAAAATATTAATATAATATTTATTGTAAAGAGATTATATATTTACTATGAGTATATGCATTGATTTCTAGGAAAATATAATGAGTTAGAGATGCTTTATACTTATGACCAAAGCTGTAAATTATATAGTTAGAGTCGCGTTGTTTTTTATTTTAAGTTTTACAATTTGATGTTTCGTGAACATTTAATTCGTATATAACTTCTTTTATTTTTGAATTCGAATTGTTTAATATTGAGATTTGTTTTCTTCTAGGTAAAATCTATTCAACAATTGCACAGATGGCAAGAACATGTAATGCGTGGGGGTTCAAATACAGACAAACTTGTAGTTATTGCTGAATATGTTCTTATAAAATTCCAAGAAGCTGTTAATAGAGGACTTATTATTCATGATATAAATCTGCGAAAATGGGCACTAGAAGCAAAGGAACAAGTGGATTTTTCTTCATTTAAAGCAGGAAATTGGTGGATATGGAATTTTAAAAAGGCACATCGTATTACATCACGTAAAATAACTGCATTTAAAACGCGGTCTTCTCATTTAACTGATCTAACTATACGTCAAAACGCTGAGGAATTTGTAAATACAGTAAAGCCACATATTAATGTAATCGGTGCTGAATCAACTTATAATGCGGACGAAAGTGGCTTTAATTTAGAAATACATGCAGGAAGAACATTAGCTAATGTAGGAGTGAAGACAGTTGGAGCTACTATCCAATCTTTATCTGCTATGACTCATAGCTACACCATTATGCCTATTATATCTGCAGATGGACATCTCCTGTCGCCTTTGTATATAGTATTAAAAGAATCTACTGGTGTTTTTGGACCACAAGTAGAACAAACTCTTTTTAGACCAGTGAATATTTACATTGCGGCTTCAAAATCAGGGAAATTGGCAACTGAACATTAAAAAAATTGGTTCCAAGAAGTGTATCTACCAAACACTGGAGAGAAAAGTATACTACTGCTTGATTCATGGACAGGACATTGCCCGAACCAATTGGAAGAACTTGTACCAAAAGACAAACATGTAAATATTCTAACAATACCAAAAAAAACAACTGCTTCTATACAGCCATTAGATGTTTCTGGTTTCAGAATCTGGAAAAATTTTGTTCGAAGCTTTTCTGATAGTGTTATTATAAATAATTATGACATAAAT
The DNA here is from genome assembly GCF_003227715.2 of Harpegnathos saltator. Taxonomy (NCBI): domain Eukaryota; kingdom Metazoa; phylum Arthropoda; class Insecta; order Hymenoptera; family Formicidae; genus Harpegnathos; species Harpegnathos saltator. The sequence goes on along the minus strand of NW_020230165.1, from coordinate 206,246 downwards.
TTACATTTACGTAATAACATAATAAAATTGCAATCTTTAACACACAATCAACTGTCTTCTCCAAGATTTCGAAATTTATTTAGATATAGCAGGTATAAAAGTGGTTATTTATCAACACGGCCTGAAAAATTTCATAATCCAATCGATTATTGTTATTTTAAAGAAGAAAAACGTATACCAAAATGTAGCATTTGTGGTAAAATGGCTTTTATACGTTGTGCATGGTGCAAGCAATATTTTTGTTTTGAACATTTCTTTGAGCAATATCATTATTGTAATAATTATATAGAATAAATAATATTTTACTGTTCTCAATTCCTGTAAAATTTGTATATATTATAATCCATACCAAAATATAAGATATCTTTCACTCGAATATCTATATCGACTACTTAATTGATAAAACCTATATACTGAATGAAGCAAAACACATACACACAAATGTACACTGAATAAATTTATAAATTATATTTTTCATTATTAAATCCGTGTGTGTTCTCCTTTTTTCTTCATATCATTCATTTCCTTATTTGTTCTTTACAATTGAATTTAAAAGATTACCTATATTAGGGTTATATACACTTTCTCTGCGTCCTCCTTATCATGCTGTTCTTCTTCAACTTACTTCTTAACATCAACTTTATTGCTTTTTTAGATTTTCTATTTTCTTCCTTCCTTATCTTTTACAGTTTGCAATTATGAGGAAGATTTGAGGAAGAAAGAAATGCCATCGTCAAGTAGCGAATCCTTAAGTTTGGTACGCGTAGCATACATATAAGAGCATGTTTAATTTTTTTTTCAATATTGCCTTTTCCAAACATAATGTTATTATATATGGTTGAATTTGTCATAAAATAAGCTTTATTTTGGTTGGACAATTGATTTTAACAATTTGAAAAAAGAGAAGGAGGGGGGTATTTTATACACAATTTTACATTTTTAAAAAATCTAAATATAGCATAATAAAGTACTTTTAAAACCATAAAACTTTTGTCTAAAATATTTTTTCATATCTTTAATAGTTTCGATAATATTCGCTTAGAAAGACAAAAATCAACTTTGTTCAAGGGGTTGTTTCCACCCTTAAAACCGTTTTTGGGCACCAACGAAAAATTGTTTTGTTATTAGGTATATCTGCTCTACAATTATGCAGAGTTTCAGATTTTTTTGAATTTCCGCGTTGCCGAATGTCCCTTGTAAGTCTTCATCACCTCCTTCGGGCGGTCCACCTCCATCTCCTCAGGGAAGACATCAGACGGCGATAGCGCACACCGATCCCCCTGAGGGGACTTATGCCGCGGTGGCCTCGTCCTCGAGTGTCTCTGGGGAGGCCCTACCTCGGTGGCCCCCTCGTCTCGGGAGTATGACGGGGGGCCACACGTTCATGGGGTCGAGGAGGGCGCACCCTCCGACCCTACTCCAGGGTTACAGCAGTTGCGGGTGAAGCATTCAACTCCACCCGCTTCATCTTTCCGGCGATTTCCTCCGTTGGAGGACGATCATATCCTGTCTCTCCCTCTTCCCTCGTTGGGGGAGCTTTTCCGGGCTCTCCCCTTTTCCTCCCTTGTGGCGTTGGGGTTCGGGCAGGCTCCGCCGGCGTTCCTTGGATGGATGTCCGGGTCCTTGGCCTCCTCGTTGGGGCCGCTTCGCCCCCAGTGAAATGAGCCACTTCCCGCCTCCCCCCTCAGCCTTGAGGACCTCCTTGGAAGGGGGATTGGCGAAGTGGCCCTCCCCGCCCCTTCAGCGCTCGTGTTCCTCGGGATCCGTTTTGGAGAGGGGGTTTGTCGGCCTCCCCTGTTTCGTAGAGTCCCCCGAAGGGAGAGGAGTGCTCCCTGCCTCCCTCCTGTTCTGGCTGCTCCACACCTCTTCTCCCCTCCCCTCTTCTTGCCTCTTGTGGAGAGTTTGCAGGCCAGCCCGCCAACTTTATGGCCAGCTGGGCTACCCGCATCGGTGCACACGGCACAGTTTGCCGTTGCCGTCGCCGCCTCGCACCGCTTGATGCGGTGGCCAGGGTATTAAAGAAGCCCTACCGAACAACGCTTACATGCGATGTAAAGGTATGGATGCATTCGATGCGTTGAGCGAAATTATCGGCGGAACAATAGACGACGCATGGAATGCGTTCTGAATCTAATGTAGTCAAAGTCGCCAAAGACAGTTTCGTCTCGAGTATAAAATGGGCTCCTTGGGTGTTTGGTAGTATCGGATTTTTGGTTTTACTTGTCGTTGCGGTATTTATTTGGCGTTACGCCTCAAACGCACTTGCGTTTCTTTCGTCACCACGACGAAGAGGAAATGCACGAGCTGCGAACACACGAGCGACATACTATTACATGAACACGCGATGCGTGAACGACGATTCACATGTGAGACACAATGTTCAACAAATGATGACCGTTGCACTCTATGCACAATCGAACACGACGAATCAATGTGTCCATGACGGCCTCGAGAATCTCGTTGCCTCGTATGTTCAAGTGGTTCACTTGGGTGATAATAGCACGCTTGAGTTGATTGATCGTAGCGGGCGGTTTGACTACATTATATACGCGTTCTTTCAAATATCCCCATAGAAAGTAATCGGTAGCATTTAGTTCCGGAGAACGCGCCGGCCAATCGACGAGCTGCGAATTCTGCGAAATTATTCGCTTAGGATCGAATGTTTCGTTCAACAGCCGTATCGTCTCTCTCGCGGTGTGAACAGTCGCGCCGTCTTGCTGCCACTACCAACGCTTCAATGCGACGCTGCGAAATGGTTGTTTTCGCAAAGCGGGAATAACGTAGTCGGTTACTATTCTTTGATATCGTTCTCCCGTCACAAATACGGTTTTGCTTTGTTCGTTCTCGAAAAGTAGGAATCTATGATACCCAACACTGTTATGCCGAACTATACAGTCACCCTCGGTGCATGTCGCTCGCATATAATGTATGGCTGTTGCGTGCCCCAGAAGCGAACGTTCTATCGATTATAAACGCCACCACTGAGATCGAAGTGCGCTACGTCTCTCATGAGCAGTCGCTTTGTCAGCATCGGTTCGGCGCGTAATATTCGCGAACGTGTGACAAAAAGTCAGTCTGGTATGTGCATCTGACAACTTGAGCACGTGAATGACTTGTAATTTGTACAATCGCAGGTGCAGTTCACGATGCTCTATGCGCGCCACCGATGAGCGAGATATGTTCAGTTCTCTTGCACGACGTCGAAGTGACATCATGGTGCCTCGGTTCACACTCTACCTGTTCAGTTCGATGTTTACCAAGTCACCTGTAACAAAACGATAACGACCGATGCGACGACGATCGTTGACGCTGCCCAATTCATGAAATTTGTTCGCTATCGCATGTATCGTGCAAGGCGATACCTTCAAGCGCGAGTGCGTTGTTCCGCGTCCCTCTCTGAGCGAGCATAAATTCGCCACGCTCGCATCGTGCACCTAGCGTCTCCGCCGTTTTCATGCCACAATTTTAAAGCGCGAGTACGCATTTACGTATCCATTCAAACTGAAAACGATGTATGACAATAAGTTATGCGATGATAATAAACTGCCGATCGAACAAATTGTGAGTATATTGCTTCATACCCATGCACAGTGGGCCAGAAAGACAGAAAATGTGGCCAAAAACCAACTTTTAAATTTAATCACATTGATAATATTATTATGCTCTAGATACCTTAAAGTAGTTAAAACTTAAGTTCCATAGTGTTTCATTAGTTATTGTTGATTTGGGAGCACTGTTAAATTGTGCAATATGATATTACGATCGTCGTGATGACTTTACATAAATGTCAAAAATAATTAAAATTGTATACATTTCACGGCTATACTCTCAATTTTTTAATAGACAAGAATTGTGCGATTATATATATATATATATTTAGAGTTAATATGTAAATTCAAAAATATATATAATATTTGTAACATTTCTTCTATATTACTTAATTTTTTGGAGCAGCGCTATCTTTCAATTAGCTATAACCGGGCATAACACGTCATATAAACAAGAACAAATTATGAATGTATTCTACCTGTTATATACTATAACGAAAATGTGCCTATTTTTGCCCCTTTTTATATACCTTCAAGTAAATAGCTCATATATGTGACAGCGCGCCGAATTCACGTCAACGCATTGCTTTGAATCCGGCACGCTTTTACATATATGAGCTATTTACTTGAACGTATATAAAAAGGGGCAAAAATTGGCACATTTTCGTTATAGTATACTACATATATAATACATAGATACTTTGTTTGTTTTTATACAACGTGTTATGACGCGGTATAATTAATCAAAATGTAGCGCTTACGTGAATCCGGCGCACTCTCACATACATGAGCTATTTATTAGGAGCGCAAAAAAGTTCTGAGCCTTTTTTTGCAAAATTCAAAATTGATTTAAAAACAAACAAAACTATATTAATCAACGAAATATTCCCCGTTTGCATCGATGACCTTTTGCCATCTTTCGGGCAGCTTGCGAATTCCCTGATGGTAGAAGCTCACCGGCTTCGAGGCGATAAAGTCATCAATGCATTTTCGTATTTCTTCAAGTGTCACAAAATGTGTATCAGCCAAGAAATGCTGCAAAGACCGGAATAGGTAGTAATCAGAGGGTGCCATGTCTGGACTATACGCCGCGTGCGGGAGAAGTTCCCAGCCTAACGAAAAGATATGGTCCTGAGTCACTTTCGCAACATGTGGTCAGGCATTGTCATGAAGCAGTATCACTTTACGACGTCCTTTGCCAGTAAATGCCTCTTTTCTTCAAACGCATCGCTCAAATTGCTCAATTATTGCTGATAGCGATCTGCCGTTACTGTTTCACCCGGCTGTAACAACTCGTCATACAATACACCTTTCCATTCCCACCATATGCAAAGCAAAACCTTCTTGACGTGGATATTGATCTTTGGCGTCGATGTCGAAGGTTGACCAGGGTCAACCCATGATTTTTTACGCTTCGGATTATCATAAAGTATCCACTTTTCATCACCTGTAATGATTTGGTGCAGAAAATCCTTTTTCCGGAACCTTGAAAGCAAAGTGAGTGCCGTGTCACGCCGTCGATTTTTGTTGTCTTCGGACAATGCATGCGGAACCCATCTGCCTTCCTTTTGAACTTTTCTCATTGCATGTAAACGTGTGGAAATGGCTTGTCGCGTAACGCCAAGTTGCTCTGCAAGTTCCTTTTCAGTTTGTGCAGAGTTTATATCCAACGATGCTTGCAGTTCGTCCGTTTCAATCTTTTGAGGGCGTCCAGCACGCGGTTCATCTTCAAGACTGAAATCTCCTTGGCGAAATTTTTGATACCACTTCTTATACGTAGCATAACTTACAGCATTCTCTCCATGCAACACAGATCATTTCAGTGGCTTCAGCAGCATTTTTCTTCAGATGAAACGCGAAGTGGATGGAAAATCGAATATGCTCTTTTGTTATTGCCATCGTGAGCACTGCTGATTTTAAGGTTATGTGCATCAAACACCAAATTGCACGATGTTTCGAAAGACCAAATGTCACTGCTTTAAAACCGCAAGAGGGCGGGAAAATTAATGCAATTTAAATTGTGGTTTCAGTAGTATGAAATCTAGGACTCAGAACTTTTTCGCGCTCCTAATACTTGAACGTATATAAAAAGGGGCAAAAATTGACACATTTTCGTTATAGTATACTACATATAGAATACATAGATACTTTGTTCGTTTTTATACAATGTGTTATAACGCGGTATAATTAATCAAAAGGTAGCGCTTACGTGAATCCGGCGCGCTCTCACATACATGAGCTATTTACTTGAACGCATATATAAAAAGGGGCAAAAATTGACACATTTTCGTTATAGTATACTACATATAGAATACATAGATACTTTGTTCGTTTTTATATAACATGTTGACGCGGTATAATTCATCAAAAGGTAGCGCTTACGTGAATCGGGCGCGCTCTCACATACATGAGCTATTTGATAAAATCTATATGCTAACTGCTTAAATTTACGTCGATCAGTATAATTGGTTTCCCATGCCTTCGACTATGCATGAAATTCTTATGCACGGTGCTGAGATCATAAGTACAAGTATATTGCCTGTTGGAATGATAGGCGAGGAAGGGTCTGAAGCACGTAATAAGCACTATAAGAATTATAGACGATTTCATAGTCGACAACATTCTCGTGAAGTAAATCTACATGACGTATTTTACATGGCAATGGATACATCAGATCCAATAATAGCTACTGTAAAGCTTAATTCATTAACAGAAGTAAACAACTATCCTTTTCGCAGGACGTAAGAGATTTACTACAAATTCCTCAGTTTGAATCAATACCGACAAATAGCAATAATAATAAAAACAATGACAACGTAAATTTGTCAGGCGTTTCTGAAACTTTCCAACTTTTAGATGATGTGGTATTATCGGATAATGAAGACGAAAATACAGCCCAGTAAATATTTGCAGATTTTTATAAGATTTTTAAAATGTCTTTTAGACATGCATAGGAAAATTTTCGGGAGAACATGATATATTTCTGGTACTAAATCTAAAACCAAGAAATAATGCCAAAGGAGGTGTTATTGGGTGAGTGCAAAAGTTCGTGCGGAGTTTCAATAGATGGAGTTATAAGCGTCGTAAAGTGTTGTCATTAATACTTCCATCTACATATTATATAACGTTGGAAAGGTGACGTCTTCAGCTGTTATTAAAAAAAAATCATTTGTTTTCATACAAACTGCTTCGAGAAATATCACTTTAAAAATGAGTATCGATAAGGTGCATTTACGGCATGTTATGCTTTACGAGTTTCGGAAGGGAATAAACGTTGCCGCAGCCGTAAAAAACATTCAGGATGTTTATCAGGATGAAGCACCAGCTAAACGAACTGTGGAAAAATGGTTTGCTAAATTTCGGCGCGGAGAATTTAACCTTGAAGACGAGCCACGCTCTGGTCGACCTTCTGACATTGATGACGATGTTTTGCATACTTTAGTGCTCAATAATCCGCGAATTTCAACAGAAGAAGTTGCTACAGCACTAAACGTTGACCGATCAACCGCTTTTCGGCGTTTAAAAAAGATGGGATTCGATTTGAAGCTCGATATATGGGTCCCATTTGCTGACCGAGAAGAACAAAATCAAGCGAATTTCTGCAGCCGTTTCTTTACTCGGGCGGCTCAATAACGAGTCGTTTTTGGATCAACTAGTGACGGGCGATGAGAAATGGGTCCTCTACAACAATGTTCAGCGCAAACGGACATGGAAACAATCAGGTGAGCATGGTGACGCAATGCCAAAGGCCAGTTTGCACCCGATGAAGGTGATGCTCTCTGTTTGGTGGGATTGCAAGGGCATAATCTATTTCGAGCTTCTCCCCGCTGGCGAAACGATTGATTCGGACAAGTACTGTCGCCAATTAACCAATCTGAATCGAGAAATAAAAGAGAAACGTCCGATTTTGTCAAATCGCAAGGGAGTCGTCTTTCATCACGACAACGCCAGACCACACGTTTCGAAAAAGCCGCTGCGCAAACTGAAGAGCCTGAAATGGGATGTCTTAACGCATCCACCGTATTCTCCTGATATCGCACCATCTGACTATCACTTGTTCCGGTCATTGCAAAATTATTTAAATGGAAAAAACTTTGACTCTTTGGAGGCCTTAAAAAACGGCGTCTCTTCATTCTTCGAATCTAAACCGCGCAGTTTTTATGATCGAGGCATCCGTATGCTGCCAGAACATTGGGAAAATATTATAGAAAACGATGGAGAATATATCATTGATTGAATAAAGATTTTTGTTTGCCTAATCACTGTGTGACTTTTACTCTCAAACTCCGCACGAACTTTTGCACTCACCCAATATATTTATGTGATATAAACATGTGATATATTTTAGAAGCGCGATTCCTACAAATTGACACTTTGGTTCTTCGCGAGGACAGCTGAGCTGATATTATGTTCAGCTACGGCGGAGGATCAACCTATATGCACTGCTCAAAAGAATTATGGCATAGGTAATTTATTGCCGAAAATTGGCCAACTTTGACTGGTGATTACTTCGCGAAAAATTATTGTAGACTAATGATTTTTTCTTCAAAATGAAGCTTGAAATCTCTACTTTAAGAATGTATCTCCATTTTTTGCATGCAATACACCCCTATCCCTGTAACCCCTGAAATCTGAAGGCATGTTTGATATACTGAAAATTGCAAAGTTTAACGGAATGCACGGACGTGGACAATTTTTTTTCGGGGACGCTGTTTGCACCGTCATAAAGTTCAAATCTTCCCCTTCAATTTGAAAAAAATGGAGTCGCTACAATTTTTTTCGCAAAGCTACAGCCTTTCAAAAATATCGTACGGAGTCGTGGAGAATACGGAGAGAGTTTGTTTGCCGATGCTAGGAATGTTGGCTGTAGTCAAAACACGAGCTAGGAGCTGAAAAACATGCGCGCGTGCTTGTGTACGTATGTCAACAAACGCTTTTGCCGTTGTTCTACTATGATTTCTAGTCATTTAATCTGCCGGCCGGTACTTGGCCCGAAGATTAAAAATAACGATATTTTTAAGGGCTGTAACTTTGCGAAAAAAATTGTAGCGACTCCATTTTTTTCAAATTGAAGGGGAAGATTTGAACTTCATGCAAACAGCATCCCCGAAAAAAAAATTGCCCACGGCCGTGCATTCCATCAAACTTTGCAATTTTCAATATACCAAACATGCCCTCAGATGTCAGAGGTTACAAGGGTAGAGGTGTATGCATGCAAAAAATGGAGATACATTCTTAAAGTTCAGACTTCAAGCTTCATTTTGAAGAAAAAGTCATTAGTCTACAATAATTTTTCGCGATGTAATCGTCAGTCAAATTGGACTAATTTTCGGCAATAAATTATGTATGTCATAATTCTTTTGAGCAGTGTAGGTTGCGAATAACAGAAAGCAATCGAACGAATTAGGCTGGAGCAATACAGAATACGCATAACATTAATGGTAGCGAACGATCTCGTCGATCGACGACGGTTGAAACCTCTGGGTCACCATGTACGTATGATAGTGTACGATGCGCATTCGAGAGAGTACAAATCGGCCTTTTCGGGAATATGAATGCAATCTGTTCATATTATTTATTGATTTTCTTAATATTTCTGTGTTAATATTATTTTTTATTCATATTTTCATACTGATAATAGCTATAATCCATGAATATTCTTAATAATTACCGCAAAGATTGCAAATTTTACATGTGAATTTAAAAATTATTCAAAATTGAAAAGCAAATAAATTTCTTTTGTCTATTTTAGAACCTAGGACGTTACATCTCCCCCCTTTTTAGGACAAATTCCCGAGGTTTTCTTAGGGATTTGTCCTAACTCGGTAAATTGCTTACTCGATACTTTGTAGTTGTTTAATCTGTGGGGCTGTAAGTGGGGCTATAACATAACATTGGTGAATTTTCTTACATGTTGGTTAAACAGTTGGGGATCGGCTGAGTCGTAATCATTGGGGAGTCTTCCTCCTTGGATGGTTGATCCTCTTTGTTAAGGGGCTATTCCGGTGTGACGACCCAAAAAGTTACGCATCTTTGACGAATTTTCTCTCAAAAAGTACTGCATGTAACGGCATAAAATTTTTTTTTCCCCTGAAAGGTATACTCTAGGAGAATAGAAAAAAAATTGTTTATAGTAAAACAATGCATATTTATTTATTTATTTACTCATGAATGGACACATAAATAAAAAATTATCTTGCTGGCGCAGATGATTGGGGCCCTCCAGGTGATCTGAAACAAAAAGTTCAAAGAGATTCTTAATCTGTATAAGTGTCGCTATCGCCCGAACCTCAATTATTAATTTATATCATAAATGAACAAAATGGCGGCGTTTTTTGCAAAGGTGTTTGAAAAGTACGTTTTTTTTTTTGCGCCATAGTTGGGGCGAAAATATAAGGTAATATTAAAATTTTATCATGATTGAGGTTCGGGCGATAGCCATGTATGTACTGAATATACCCCTAAAATTTCAATCCGATTGATCAAGCCGTTTTTTCAGAAATCACCTGTGCCAGGTGCAAAAATATCGTTTTGAGAAAAACGCCTTGAAAGATTTTTGAAATAAAAATTCGAGAAAATCATACCTTTACCGCTAGTCAGCGATTTCAGACCCATACAAAATTCCTTCTACTTCTTCGTGAAAGTCGTCAGCAGTTGCTCTGGCCTCCTTACGAACTGTTCGGGCTTCTTTAAAGGCATCGGAACTGCGCCGGCCCGCCAGGTGTATGCGCGCGCTGTCGTAGTCCTCGGCGAAGCGCAGGCTTTCTGGGCCTGCGCTTCGCCGCCCATTGCCCATTGCCTCCAAAATCTTCAAAATTGGCTTGTAGCCTTCATTAAATACACATGCAGCAGTATGTCGCCATTTCTATAATTGTTTTGCCGCAAAATATGTGTTTAGGTGCCAGATGCCAAACGCAAGCGTTGAAACTCTCGTTACTGTTCTGCGTGTTGGAACCTAAACACCTCTCCAGTAAGTCATCTTGCGACAGCTCTTCATAAATTGGCTTCAAGACTTCTTGAATATCCGGATGAAAAGTAGGTGGATAAGAAAATGATGTCAAAGTTCCGGTGGCTTCATGCTGACGTCACTTGCACCACGAATCTGCGCCTTCGGGACAAAACGCATGTTGAGGGTCTTGGTCAGTCGATATTTTATGGTAATACGTGGCCCAGATTTCATTGCACATATCTTCGACTGAATCAGGATGTCGATGAATAGCTAAGCCGTAATATAATGACAAATCCTGCATTACTTTGTTTATTAAAGCCGCAGTTTCTGGCTCTTTTTTCTTTGGCTTTGACTTCCTTTTACCTTTTGTACCTTACTTTCCTGCTGCTTCTGTGCCTTTTTCATTTGGGTAAGCTGCTTTTTAGCTTCTTTAACTCTTCTATACATCTTTCTTTTCACGTGTAATATGCATTCCCTTTTTTTAACAATAAATTTATCGTTGTAAGGTGAAGCTTCAAGCAAACTTATATAAGTTTTCGTATCTGCGTCGCCGATGTAAATTGCATATCTTACATCGTGTTTATCCAATGACTGTTGAAACATTTCAATAATTCCATCAATCTCCATTTTCCCAGCACTACCGTCGTGATTATCCTGACATTCTGCCTCGTGATTCTCGTGCCAAACTTCAAAGTCTTCAGTGTCTTCTTTGTCTTTCCAATATTCGCAGGCTTTACAGAAGCTTGATTTGAGGACGATATCTAAGATTTTATTAGAATATTTTCCAATTGAAGATACCGAAAAGAGGAGAAAATCCTCTTTTTGACCAGGAACCGTCGCCAGAAACTGAGAGCTCGTTTTCCGGATAACCAGCTTGGTTGAACATTCAACTTTTCTCTTCTTGCGCAGCCTTACTCATCACTAGGTCGTAAACAGTGCTTATACACGTTTGTATTTGTTCAATAATTCCGTAATATGCATTTGTTCAATAATTCCGTAATATTGCTCAAGCCTCTTCCCATATCCATTAATCCACTACATATGTGTATACCTTGTAAACCAACGCCAAGTAATCGCATAACGTACAAACGGCGGTTTACTTCATAAGCCTTGTTTATCATTTTGCACAGGTCTATAACTTTATCATCGTACAAGCACTGAATTTTAATTTTAAAACCAAGTTCTCATTGACCATATTTTGTGAACTTTATGTCAGAATTACACTACTTACACTGAATAATTGTTTGCAATGCCGAAAAAACTAGAGCTAACTGAATAAAGCAGTAACAGACAGAATCGTCGCAACTACCGTCGAACCTGTTATCTTTACTAAGTTTTAATTTTTTTGCTGATGTGCTTGCAAAACTGGTACCAATTTCATTGGAATGTTGATTTCCGTGAAATGTACGTTTTTTTCCACGATAGCTAGGCCGTCTCGATGCATCTTTCTTCTGTTTTTTATCCATTTTCCTAGTAAAATCAGCGCTCCTGCTTCAAAATTTGATATAATACTGGCCGCTCAGAACGTCCTTTTACTCACACAGTGAAAAAGGAAACCGTTACTCTATACCTATATGTATTGTGACGTGGCAGCCGGGGAGGCACCCGTCACAGTGCGACCCTCGGTACTTACGCGAGGTTTGCGGGGGGAGGAAACATATCGAGCGAGAATTGTGGGTCGGGGGGAGCCGCATTGCGCCCCCGTATTAATTAGTGTTAGCGATAGGAGCGCGCAGGTGGAACGGTCCCGCGTCCCCGAGCTCTGTGCCCCTGGACCTCCTGTGCCGCCCATCAAGACCGGAGGGACCAAAGGAAAGCGGAGGACGTCGCCCATCGACAGGACCGTCACCTCAGGTAAATACTCCACCTTAGATGTACTATTACCGATTCCCGTATCGCCTTAAGATATTCTCGCTGCCGCTCCCGTGTCTACAGGCCCGCAGGAATATCCGGCAAAGCTGTCGGCCCGTGCCCGAAGCGTGATCGCCGGCTAGACAAAGTCGGCCTAGACGAAGAGACAGCGGGAGTGCGAGCGAGAGAGAGAGAACGAGCAAGAGTGAGACCAAGCACCCGTCCCGCGGATCGAAAACGATCCGCAGAAGGATTCCCATATCGGGAGATACGACGAGGAACGGGGAAAGACGGATAGCGCGACACAACACAAAAGAACGAAAGATACTTCTTTCGAGGAAGAAATAAAAGAGGGAAATCCCGGTTCTTTCTTCTTCTTACCTCTTGCTTCGAGAGTCGACTGCCGAGAACCGAGAAAGGATTATCGTTTACAAGAAGAGTGTCTATCGTTAGCGAAAAACAAAAGGATACCGTGTACCGGGGTGGAGTGCAGGAGTTTGGTTGAGCGCCGGAGCTTGGTGGAGTTCCACATGCCCAGAGGATTACCGCTGGTGGCGGAATTTCGGAGGAGCGACCCCGAGGAAGGAGACCAAGAGACCACACCGCCGGGAGGTCCCCGCATTTGTAAGGCCGTCCACCTGCTTTATTGTTTCGGTGTCGCAAACGTACTGCGTCTCGTTATAGTTATCGGCGTAGAACAAGTTTCGAATTCGCGAGAGCACCCCGCGGAGTGTATCGTGTCGAGGGGTCGGACCGTTCCGATTCCCGACCGAATAAAAGTGAGATAATCAAAACGCGCATCACTATTCTTGTGTTTTCCCGGTCACTTCCCGAATTCTCAAGCGAACCCTCCCGTCTACCGACTCAAAATACCGAAGAGCTACCGGTCCCGTCAAATTCGCATGTCTCGGCCCTTTGGGGGTTTTCCGTTTCGTGTTGGTGATCGGTGCAGTCCGCTGCACCTGGCGCCCAACCACTTTGGTAAGATTGTGAACGGCCGAGACGCGTGGGCCGACGGCCGTTTGCCGACGGCGAACGAAAATCGCGTCGCAGTATAGATACAAGTTTACATACAAAACAGCTGCTCCGAACATCTACAAGAGACGCGGTTTCCCGCTCGAAAGCCGAGCGCGTGCGCGCGCAGAGCCAGTACTTTGAAGGGCTGTAGGGAGTCGTACATGTCGAAATTGACTATACTGCCTGTGGGATATTATTTCTATAGATAAATACTATCGGAAAAAAAATAAAAAAAATCGATTTTTTCAACCCGTCACACCGGAATAGCCCCTTAATTGGCTGGCTACGCTTCGGAGATCCATGTGCAAGATGGAGAAGTAACCTCCTCGACGTGGTGCCACCTTGTCGTGGTGAGGAGGCACAGGTGGTCCGTAGATCCATCGGGGTAGTACTTCCGGTCGGAGAGAGGGCCGGATGGGGAGGATCACTTGCCAAGAGCAACTCGGGTTCAGGGAAGAGTGGGACTCGGGGTGGGGGGTCTGGGGCGGTTAGAGGGGTGGGCGTCAGGGGCCAGCGTATTTCGGCATCCTGGTACGGGGGATCCAGACGAACCCCGACGTATCCTAACCTATTACACCGTAACCCTAGGTCATGTCTCTTGGGCCAGGGGTCTTGCCTTAACCAGCTGGGCCTGCGAGGCAGGCCCTCTATAAAAGACCACGTAATCCTACGGTGGGTCGTACCACGCTTATGGGATGAATGGTAGGTGCGTGACGTGTCGCTAGTGGACCCTCACCCATGCGAACCTGGCGAACCATGGGGACACTAGCCTAGCCCCGAGCAATGCGAGGGCCCTGTCCGAGGTGGTCAACCCCTTCCTGCCGCACAGGTGGGAATAAAAATGATTCGAAATATTTTAAAAAACAAAAACTCTGAGCTTTCGGGCTCAAAGTCCCGTATGGACAGACATAGCAGCCTGTCCGAGGACTTACCGCCTTCGGGCGATTTTTTAGCAGACGTGGAAGGAGTTCAGGAGGTGGGGAATCAACAGGCTGGTCCCGCCTTCCCGCCCCCTGGGAAGGTTGTGGAGATGGGCCTCAGTAAACTAGCTACTGGGGGTCATGAGAGGATCGACCACCGTCCACCCTGGTTCATAGGGACCAGAAGCACGGCCTCCACCGGGAGGTACGTGAGGTGAGCCCTCGGGTGGAGGTCGTAAGGGCGCTCACCCACCGAGGGATAGACCCGGTAGTAGACCGATAGAGGCATTCCCACCGGGGGATGGCCTAGAAGAGCCCGTAACATCAAAAGAGCGGTCCAAGGGGAGAACGGAGACTTTGAGCACTGGAGATAATGCGATCTCCACTCAAACCCTAAGATCCCATAAGTCAGACCCCTTCCTGAACAAGGCGAGGGCACCGACTAGGAATAAAAAGGGGACCGCCACCGGGAAACCGGTTGTGGTGGTCTCGAACATTCGTTTGTCGGCAGGTCTGGGCCCAAATATCACTATCCAGAGGATCCCGCAGGCAACGAAGTCAGGGAAGAGGGCCAGGAAGGTGAGCAGCGGCGGGTCGAGCTCCGTAACTGAAGTCCCGGTGTTGGAGCCCATTAAAGGTCCATTCTGGTCAGTTGGGTCAAAAAAATTGAAACATTTTTTTTTACATAATTTGATAGCTCTAAGTGTAGAATATTGTGTTAAAAGCGCAAAGTGAAATTCATAACGATTAAGAAGTCATGAGCCTCTAAGCCGGCCGTGCGCAGGCAGGTGGCGAGTGCGCACCGCAGGTATGTGGTGGCCGCCTTACAATAGGTTCATTCTTTGTCGGTATATTCAAATATCGATCGGAAAATTTTGTGGCTATGAAGTTGTCATTTCTGGCACCAGGTGGAGCTGTTTAAAAGAACACGAGTCGGTTCTATAACCTACAAAAAACACGTGCGTGTGTTCTGTGCGTCCTATATCTGTGCGCATCTCAGTTTTGTTTTAAGAAGTTGTAAGTGCATTATAACAATGCACCGTAATAAAAAGTGAGGAAAACAATCTGAAAATCGTCCTAGCCATCGAAATCCAAAAAGAAAATTCTATGGAAACCGATTTTCGAACGAAAACGAGACGGAATTCGCTAGCACATCGGCGAAGAAACTAGCAGGTTCCGACGATTTTTACGCGATTGTTACATCAAGTCATGTGTTTCCAATAATAAATTTTACACTTGTTTTTTCTTCTCTCTCTAACATTTTGAAATGTAAAACCTGTAGTGGCGATGTGACTTTTGGGAAAAAAGACGAACACGGCTTAGGTTTTCAACTTGCTGTAAAATGCGAATGCGGAGACTCTTTTATCTATTCTTGTGAAAAGATAGCCAACAAGTCATATAAAATAAATCGAAGATTAGTTTTTGTCATGCGATTGTTAGGAATTGGACTACATGGAATCAATACTTTTTTGGGTTTGATGGATGTTGGAAAAAATATGAGCATATCAACGTACTACTTTGCGGTCGATAACATATTCGTTTCTGCAAGCGCAGTGTTCAATGAAGTCATCAAAAAAGCAGGTCGCCAGGAAAAGGAAAAAAATGCTGCAGATGGAAATGAAGAAAATAAACTGATTGTAACAGGAGATGGAACATGGAGCAAACGTGGTTTTTCTTCTCTGTTTGGTGTGGTAACTGTGATTGGACATTATAGTAGTAAAGTACTCGACGTTTTGGTAAAGTCTAGTTTTTGTAAATCTTGTACCTTAAATAAAAAAAAATTAAATGAAACGGAATATGAAACATGGTACAGCGAGCATGTACAAGATTGTCTTGCAAATCACAAAGGAAGTGTTGGAGGTATGGAAGTTCAAGGCATGTTAGAGATATTTGCAAGAGCCGAAGATCTACACGGCGCGAAATATAAAAAGTACATTGGGGATGGCGACACGAAGACGTTCCAAGCTCTATTGCATCAGGACGAAGTAGAAAAAAAAGAGTGTGTAAATCACGTGCAAAAAAGAATGGGTTCGAGACTTCGTAACGCAAAAAAAATAAACAAAAACATAGGTGGACGAGCTGCCGGAAAACTAACAGACAAATTGATAAACGAATTGACTACTTATTATGGACTCGCAATAAAACGTAACCCGAATGACGTTGAAAAAATGATTAATGATGTGTGGGCTACTTTTGAACACAAAAATTCAACGAATGAGAAACCTATGCACAATATTGTCTAAGCGGACCGGATTCATGGTGCAAATGGCGGCAAGCTGAAGCAGCTGGAACTTTGAGAAACTACAATCACCTCTCCCTCTCGACTTTAAGGTGCAAGAAGTAATTCGACCAGTTAATGAAGATTTGTCATCGCATGATTTACTGATTCGTTGCTGTGGAGGATTTACTCAAAACAATAACGAGAGCTTTAACAAAACTATTTGGCAGTCCGCACCGAAACACGCTTTCTGCGGCTTTAATATTATTAAAATAGCCGCATTTTTAGCCACCTGTATTTTCAATGAAGGTTTCAAACCTATTTTGAAAATTATGGAAATTATGGGCATCACCATCAGCCCATATGCAGACCTATTTGCCTCTAATCGTGACCCAGAGCGCATAAAAGATGCAGAACCATGAACGTCTTATCAATCCGTGGAGCAAAGAATGGCCCGAACTAACGAGAAATTGAATACTTTGCGCAATTTCGAGGAAACTGAGGGGTTACTCTATGGGCCTGGAATAGCTGATTAGCTGTAAGAATACACATATAAACATTTATATCAACAGAAACTTAACTTGAAACTTTAAACGCATTTTCCCGAAAGCCACATTTTTTTACTTGCCGGAAGTAATAACTCACACAATTTTCAACGAATCACATCCGGACTTTTCTAACATATATAATAATGTTTCATCTATGGAATAGACTATTATTATATCGAAATCTGTAATACTTTATTTTTAAGCAACAAAAAAGTATCGGAAATTTTTAGTAAAAATTGAAAAAAATTTTTGAAATGTCGCCACTTTGTAAATTTTTATTCAAATTAATTTTTTTTCGTCTATTCTAGAATTACATTTATTCTTAACAGAAAAATCGATTGGTTGGCTGTTTCAGACAAATTTTAAGACTTGGAGGACTTCCGCCAGGATGTCATGATTGGCGCGTAGAAATTCCGACCGCTCCATATTCCGCTGCAGTAAATTAATAAAATTGACTGAAATTTTTTTACAATATACTTTAAAGTGTAATAAATACAATATAAAATATTTAACTTTCTACGTTGTTTACTTTTTCTACAAAAAATTTACAAAAATTGCCTATTTTTTGACCTAACTAACCAGAATGGACCCTTAAAAGACAATGTGGACGACTAGCCACCACGGGCCTGCATGTGGACAAACGCCAAAAGATGAAGGAAGAAAGGAGGAGAAGAGAGGAGGAGACGCGCATGGAGGAGGAGGTGGAGCGCCTCCTCAGCAGTGGCATCCTTCGGTCGGAGATTGATAGGCGCCCTGTTGGGGAGGTGTACTGTGACCCTACCTCCAGAGCGATCCTCAGGGAGGCTGGGTCGGCGGAGCTTGTCTCGGAGGTTGGTCGCGCATTCGGCGCAGTTCGAATAGTGGCACACAGGTCAAGAACCTTTAAGGGGACCTACGTGGCACTGCTGAACTGTGCCGTCGCGACCTCCGAGGTAGCCCTGTCGACCGATAAAGCAAGGGTGGCGGCCTAGGATAGGGCGGAAGACTCCATCTCGGAGGTAAGGAGAGAGATGGGAGAGTTGAGAGAGGAGCTAAGGGCATTGAGGGTAGAGAATGGGAGACTGCAGGAGGAGCTGCAGGCAAAAGAGGCCACCATCAGCCTCCCAGCACCCGGCCTCTCAAGAGAGAGTGGAGTACCGGAGGATCTCCGGTATGATCAACCGCTTTCTTGATGAGAGGGAGGGGCTCAAGGGGCCGGGGAGGACAGGACCTGCAACCCCCGCTTGAGTGCCGGTGGGAAACCCTCTTCCTGCCCCGACGTCTCTGCCTGGGGGGCGAAGGCCTTACCAGATGGAGATGGGGGCGCGGAGGGGGAAACCATAGGTGCCTTCAACGAAGGCAAGCAGGAGAAGGACCGCAAGGACGAAGGAGAAGCGGAGGTGACAGCAGCAGCGGCGACAGCAGCAAGAGGCTGCTGAAGGTGCCACAGTCGTGGCCCCAGCGAAGAACCGAAGAAGGGACCGGCTGACGACACTGCCAAGAAGGTAGAACCGACCAGCATTGTGGCTGGAAGGAGAGTCGTCAGCAAAGGAGCCAAAGGAACACAGCAGGCTGAGGAGACGAGGAAGGCTCTTCACCCCAGAATCCTGTAATCCCAGAAGGCCGAGGACAAGGATAGCTGGGCACAGGTAGTTGGAAGAAAAGAGAGGAGTAGGATGAATAAAGAGGAGAAGAGGAAGGAGACCTCATTTCCACCTGCATCTCCAAGGGTATTACCTCGACGAGGGGGCCAGAAGGCAACATGACGGACGGGGCTGAGACCACCGTGCTCGGCAGCCATCACCGTGACCTGCCCTCAGAACTCCACAGGAAGTTTATGCAGGAGGCCAGGCGCCTCATCAACCCGGCGGACCTGGGGATCGACGAATCCCTTAGGGTACGTCAGGCCCTCACAGGGCTATGCTGATTGAGGTGCTTGGCCCCAGCTTGGAGGCGGCCGCCGACCGGCTTGCGGAGGCACTCCGCAAGCTGGCGGCGGACAAGGGCCCCGGTGCAGATGCCGGTGAAGGAAACTACGTTGCGGCTCACCGGCCTCGACCTGACGACCGGCGCCGACGAGGTGGTGACTGCCATGTCCCGGGCTGGGGGATGCTTACCGGCGGAAGTGTCTGCCAGTCAAATGAGTGTCTCCCAGCGGGGGACGGCGGCGGTGGTGATGCGGTGCCCGCAGGCGGCAGCCGCCAAGGTCGCTAATGTGGGGCGGGTCCAGATTGGCTGGACCCGCGCCGGGGTGACGGCGCTGCCCGCTCGCGCTGTAATGTGCTTCAAGTGCCTGGAGCAGGGGCATGTACGCGAGCGGTGCACGAGCGCCGTCGACCGCAGCGGTCTTTGTTACCGCTGCGGTAACCCCGGACACCGTGCCGCACAATGCTAGGAGGCACTGGCCCGTTGCGCCGTGTGTGCGGAGGTCGGCAGGGCACAAAGTTGGCGGGCCTGCTTGAAAACCCCCCTCGGGGAAGAGGAGGAGGGCGAAAAGGAAAAAGGGAAGTTCAACCACCAAAGGGGAGGCAGGTGGGGCCTCCCGACCAAGGACGAAGGAGGGAAAAGGAGGGCAGAAAAGGCCCCCCTCTACGTCTAAGGGAAAAGGAGGAACAGAAGTGGTCGGTCGGGACACTCGCACAGTGGTGGAACTAGCGAAGGGGAAGGTCAGGCCGACCTCTCCTACAGCAAGGGAAACCAAGGAGTGGACGGGGGAGACCAAACTGGCCTCCCCTGCCACGAGGGAACAGTCGGAGGAGATCGTGACGGAGGCCCGAACCACCATGGATGCAACCCCGGAGGAGCCGAGGGACAAGCCGAAAGCCCAGAGGGGCAAAAGGAAAACGGAGAGGAGGCAGGTCCTGACAAATAGGGAGGACCTGGAGATAAAGGCGGAGTACTCGTTATTTCCGGAGGAGAAAATTAGGGAAAAGGTAAGGAGGGTGGAAGAGGACGCCACACCTCCAATTGCCCTGAAATTGGAGGGGGATCCAGAGGGAGTGCCACCCCTGGATCCCCAGGTTGGCGACCTCTCCTCATACTCCCCAGAGGAGGGGGATGCGCAGGTAGGATTTCCGTGTGCCTCCGAGGAGACATCCTATACCCCTGAGGAGGCACCTAGATTGGGAGAGGCCATCATAGCCGAAACCTCCTCGGAAGGGATGGGATCGGAATCGGAAGTGGATATGTTCATCCCGGTAAATATCGCGCTCCCCGAGGGGGAGAAGGACGCCCGGAGGAGACGTGAGCGGCTAGCCTTCACGCTCCTCCGGGTCCTACAGGCTAACTTCAGCTGCGGCACCCGTGCTCAGGACCTGTGATCTTACAGGATGACTGAGCTGGATGCCGGGCAGAGGTTGGCAACGGAGCCGCACTATATCCCACCAGTCAGCTCTTGCTGGTTTGGAAGTCGGTGCGGCTCCGTGGCTGTGGTGGCCAGACCCGTTAAGGGGTCCCCCCTGTGAACTCAGGGCAGAAGGAGACTTCTTTGTGGCAGTTGACTGGGGGCCCATCACTGTGGTGGGGGGACACGAGACCGAGAGTGAAACACTTTCCGATTACTGATATATAGTGTGGTCTCTCGGTCTCCCCGATCCTCCGCGGGTGCTGGACCGCCGCCCAGAGGAGGGAAAATTTTCATTCCCCAGAAGGTGGGCTATTCAACTGGATGTGGACAGGCGGCCATCCTCGTGGCCACCTGGCACCTTGATGTGCCAGGTGCGTGGGACCCTGGCTCCCAGGAGGGGGCTAGGGAACTGGTGCGCATGTTAGTGTCAATATGTGATACTGCCATGTTCCGGTTTCACCCCCGCCAGCGCCGGGCTGCATACTGGTGGATGGCGGAACTCTCTGATCTCAGGGAGGCTACCGTCCAGTCCTTAAGGGACTACGTCCGGGCCCAGCGACGAGGCGGGGAAGCCGCGAGGGAAAAAGAGGGCTACCCTGAATCGAGGAGAACCCTCAAGGTCGCCATAGCTGAGACGAAAAAAGGAGCCTGGGAGAAGATTGCGAACTCCCTGGACGAGGATCCGTGGGGGCGTCCCTACAAACGAGCGATCGGAAAGATCTGCCCGTGGGCGCCCCCGCAAACGGAGGCCTCGGACCCCCAGGCCCTCGAGGGGTTTCTGGGCACCCTCTTTCCGAGGGTAGAAGGGGTCCCCTCCATATCTCAGCTCCCGAACAGTGCGAGGATGACTGGGACGAGGGTCGGGAGGGACGAGGGAGATCTCTCCGGAGGAGTTCGCCATGGTCAGGAAGAGACTCGGGGCCAAAAGCAAAGTGCCAGGCCCCAATGGCATTCCTGACCGCTCCTAGGCTCTCGCCCTCGGCGAAAGAATCCTGTCCGCAGCTATGCGAGACACCATGAATAGGTTCCTCAGGGAGGGGGTCTTCCCCCCAGAGTGGAGGAGGGCCAGGTTCTCCTCCCTAAGGATTGCAAGGTGCCCGGTCGCGCGCCGACCTTCAGACCGATATGACTGCTGGACGAGGCGGGAAAAATGTTCGAACGGTGTTGTTGACGGTGTCATTGGACATCACTAATGCCTTCAACACCTTGCCCTGGCCGGAGATTAGGTGGGCCCTCGAATACCACGGGGTGCCCGCCTATCTCCGGCGCATCCTGTCGGTCTATTTCAGAGACAGGGACCTCGCCTACTCGGGGAGAAGCGGTGTCCAAGGTCGGCGCGCCATGGAACGTGGTGTCCCGCAGGGGTCGGTCCTCGGCCCCCTACTATGGGACATCGCGTTTGACCGGGTATTGCGCACTACCCTTCCCCCAGGCTGCCACGTCATCTGTTATGGATTAGTGGCAGCCGAGGGAAGGAACTGGGGGGAAGCCCGTCTCCGAGCGGAGACGGTACTTAATTCCGTAGTGGGCACAATCGCTGACCTGGGGCTCAAGGTGCGCCGCAAAAAACGGAGGCCGTTTACTTTCATAACGGCCTCGTGGGGCGCTGCCGGAGACACGGCTCACGGTGGATGGAGTCCGCGTCCGCGTCAAACCTACGATCAAGTATCTGGGTCTGACGTTGGACGGCCGATGGGATTTCGGGGCCCACTTTAAGGCCTTGGCCCCCCGGGTCAAGAAAGCTGGCTTAGCGTTAGCCAGTCTTATGAAGATCCAAGGGAGCCCTGGATGGCACGCTCGCCGTCTATACGTTGGTGTGGTGCTCTCGATCGCCTTCTACGGGGCGCCCATATGGGTTAATGGTCTCCGGCCGCTGCAAGGCGCTTTTGCGCCAGGTAATGCGGCCGGTGGTTGTGAGGGCGGTTCAGTGGTACCGCACTATCACGTATAGTGTGGTGACGGCCCTGACCGTCTCCCTCCCCCGTGGAGTTCATTGCCGATCAAAGGCATGTTCTTTATTGGAGGACAAAGGAGCTCCGCGAGGCGGGGGAGGGACTATCGGCCAGGGATTTGTAGGCCCTAAAATCGCAGGCCGAAATCCGAGTCCTCGAAAGGTGGTCGGAAATGTTGTCCGACCCCAGGGGATTCGAGCTTCGAACGGCCGAGGCCGTCCGCTCCTGCCTGCCAGAAATGATGGGCAGGAGGGGACACGGGCTCACCTGTTGCGAACCTGTTGAAAACAAGAACAATTGCTTTACATCCGCAATCAGATGGGCAAGTAGAACGGCAACATAGAACAATTTTAGATTATTTGGCAAAATTCATTTCTGTTCATCAGAAGGATTGAGATCGTTGGATTCCAATGTATCTCTTGGCCTATCGTTTTTCTAAACATGAAACCATAGAATTTACTCCAGCAGAACTTTACTTTGCTCGGAATCTTCGTATTCCTCTTGATCTTTTACGAGGAACTTCTCCTGATGATGAGCAATTTTCATCTGAGAAGTCTTATGTTTATAAACTGAGAAAGAGGTTGGATTCAATTCATGAGACAACTCGTAACTCTTTGTTTATTAAATCAGAAAAGATGAAATCTTCATATGATAAGAAGGCAAAGGATGTTGTTTTTTCAATAGGACGGAAAGTTTGGTTATTTAATCCTCGTCGTATAAAAGGAAAAATTCCTAAACTTCAAAGGAATTTGGAGGGTCCTTATAAAGTAATTAAGAAATTGAGTGAGGTAGTGTACTGTATTCAATTATCTCCAAAGCATAAGAAAAAGATAATTCATGCGGATAGGTTAGCGTCTTTCCGAGAAAGAGATTTCCGAGAAAGAGAAAGAGATCAGGAAGATGATTAGGGAAAATTTACATCCGCGAACCTTTAAATGTAAGTTTATTCTGGTCAGGTATGCACACTTTTTGTTATTTTTCAGGAAAGAATATCGCTGACAGTAAGGTTCGTTGCAAGAGACTAGATGGTTCTTAAAGATAAACACTTAAAGAAGATCACCTTCCCAACGGTTTTTGACCGTGGTTTTTCCGTGGGGCATTGGACAAGTGCTGAGGTGGAGACTTGGGGTGTTCTTAAAAAGAGAACGTTAGATCCATGGATGTTACCCCCTTGTCCGAAGACTAGATTTAGCGGATTACAAGAACATGAAGAGGAAGTCGACTCTTTGGTCCTTGGGAAGATGGTTGTTGGGACCTGAAAGGACGGTGTCCGCAGAGCCTGAAGCAGCAGCCAAGGCTAGGACAAGGAGACGTCTTGGTACTCTGGAGCAACATTTTAGAGGATATTAGGGAGACGACTTTTCTTTTTTCCCCTAAAATTGTCGGAATGACAATTTATGGAGAGGGAGGGCAGTATTGCGCCCTGTGTGTGCGGGAAAAAGCCGTGATGTTCATGCCGCTGAATCGATATCGATGAGAGAGTTCCTTGATAACGAAGATAACAGAACAGCTGAGAGAATCTCTGGCAAGCTGTCATCAAAGACAGACGCGAGAATTCATAATTATTAAAATAGAGAATTATTCTTGTTTAAAGCGTGAGCGAGTTGTGCTGTAAATATTAAAGCTTCTTAGTCGTTACGCGGGTGTTTTCATTTACCCGAGTGCAAGCGCGAGTGTGAGAGTGAGCGCAACAATATGGTGCAGGTGCTGACCGGGCACGGGTACTTTGGTCGGTGCCTGCACCGGATTGGAAGGGAGCCCACTGCGGGATGCCACTACTGTCCGGCGCTTGAGGACACGGTGCAGCACACCTTGGCAGAATGCTAGGCGTGGGCTGACCAGCGCCGTGTCCTCGCCCGGGCAGTGGGGTGCCGGGAAGAAGAAGGGGAAACCCTCTCGCTCCCACGCCTGCTCAAAGCAATGTGCGGGAGCGAAGAGGTATGGGGAGCCGCGGCCTCATTTTGCCGGGATGTAATGTCCCGCAAGGAGGCCGCCCAGTGGGAGCGCCGTCACCCTGTCGCAATCCGCGATGGAAGAGGCGGCGCTCCCCAGAGGAGGAAAGTGGGCCTGAGGTGGTGCCGGCCGAGGAGGCCACCGACTCGCCGGAGGCCGCCTCCTCGCCCGCCTCGGGCCAGACTTCGACGCAGCAATGGGGAGTGGATGAGAGGGAATGAACCCTCTCACCCACCAGTAGCGTCGGTAATGGTAGGGTGAATGGGGAGTGGGGCCTGGTTGGGACTGGGTCTCAGTCCCCTGCTCCTCTCTACATACCCAGTAGGCAGGGAGGGAAAGGGGGCTGAGGAGGGAGAGTGGGTGTCCCCTCTCTCCTAAATTAAACCGGAAGGCCAACCTGGTCGGATAACCGGCCAGGGCACCGCGCCCTAAACTGCCAGCTAGGGAGGGGCGCGGTACTTAGGCGTGGAATTCTAGGAGAGCTCTAGGGCCGGAGTGTCGGGGAGGGAATGCAGGCGTAGTTCCCCCCCCCACTTCCGTCCGAGCGGTAGGCACCCCGCAGGGGTTTTAGTCGGTAAGAGTCCGACATAATCCTCGACCCCCCCAAGGATCGGGGGTATCCATGATGGATTTCCCCTGCGTGACCAAAAAAAGGAAAGGTGGAGAAGTACGTTAAAGAATTCCATAAAGCTCCCAGGATATGTAAACTACATCCGTATACAGTATGTAAAGCATATCCATGAACAGCAGTGTCAATAATAATTTTGATAATTCTAATAATGATGAAAATGTCTAGGACTCCGGCGGTTGTTGAACCGAATGTCACAACTCCTCCCCACAGTTTAAATGCTGTTCTCTGAGCAATTCTGTTTAGGGCTTCCTCATTAAGCAAGTCATACATGGAAGCAGTATTTGCGCCAGTGGGATATCCAGTAATTCCTCGAGCTATTGAATTTAGTGAAGCTGGTTTTTCCGGTAAAACAGGAAACATTATGTGATTTCTTAATTTGTTAGTCTTCTTGTGAATAGATTCCGCTCGTAGCTAATGATCCTGGAGTTAAATATTTCCACGAGATTTTTGTCATCGGTTGAAGTGTCTGAAGTGGTAATTGACATATTTGAGACTCAGGAAAAAATTGCACCCGAGTGTCTTCAATTCTATAAAGAGTAGGTAATTCGTGGTTGCATTTTCGCTGAGTTTCGTATTTTGTAATAATTCTTAATTTTGGAGTTAGGAAAAGAGATTCATTTCGTATCAAGATTGGCAATACCATGTAACATTCTTTTGGTCTTCTTACAACATCAACAGGAATACATTGTATAATGTGTATAGCTTCTCCAGCGCTGACGGCCATCTTAGTACATCTTAGTTCTTTCCTCAGCCGATATGCAAATTTATCTGGAAGAAAAGTAGCAAATGACAGAATATTTTTTATTACTTCTCGTTCAAGTTTACAACACTGTTGCATAACGTCGTGATAAAGAGCTGTCATCTGGGTACGTATATGTTTTTTAACATATACAAATTTGGAATTAACATGACTTAAAATATCTAGGTTTTCGACTGCGACATTTCCTCATAATTTGACTGTTTCCCTTTCTAATTTCGATTATAAATAATTTCGGATGTCCTGTACGTTGCAGAGTGTATCCACAATGGTGAATTTCCTTGGTGATCATAAGAGCAAAAATAATATCCTAGGCCATAAGTGAATAAATAATTGGAGAGTGTGCTTTAGAAGAGTCATCTTGAATTTTCTTTGTGGTGTCTTCATAGAGAACGTCATATTGGTGAAAATCGCATGAAGTAGTAAGTATTGGTTTCCAAAAGGTATATCCGTCATCTGAGTCGATGCATTCACTTTCTCTGAGGTCGCAAGTAGTTCCTGATTTCAAATAAATTTTTCCAGAATTGAGATGTACAGGACTGTAGAAGGATTTGAGAGTAATTCTGACAATGGCTTGTACGACAACACTTTCCCAATCTCTGTATGGATCATTGTACGAGGTTCCGGTGCATTGTCCGTCGTTTTTAATTTTTTCAGCAGGAGTAAGGCTTCGAATATTTATAATATTAGCTTTAAGTCCAGTAATATGATTTGATACTCCAATATCAATTATAATAATTGTAGATCCTGTTTTATGCATTTCAGAGCACCTGTCATGAACTACATTTTCCAGGTAGCTCGCTTTTCCTCCCTGCGCTACAAAAACATGTGAGTGCATTCCACAATAGTATATTGTACGCACTACTTCCACTTTGCATTGAATAACTTCAGCATAGTTGTAGTCAGAAAATTGTAGTAATTGAATGTATGCACCAGAATGATTAGTTTTCTTGATATTCAGGTCGCAGTCCCCAGAATTTAATAGCGATACAGGAGTTATATTCAAATGTTGGCCACCACAATCAAAGCTCAAAAGTGAATAAGCAGGCGTCACCATTATAAGACTAACGCAGAAGAGAAGCATAATGCGGGATACGAGTCTGTGAAATAACGAGTAAGAATTAATATTGTGAGCGGTAAATACAATATAAAAATCCGTATAAAAAACACTGATTTTTTATAAATTGTTTTTAGTATTACAAAGAAATGAAGACGAAGATAATAGTTCTCGGATATATAATTAAGCGTTCCATAGAAAATCCCGTAAAGGACTAATTTCTAAAAACAAATTCCAAAAGAACGTTATAAAAAATAAAGACAAAGATAATTATATTATAGAATATTATGGAATGTTATATTTTAACCTGCCAAAAACTGTATCTTTGCATAAAAAGAATGTTCAGGGAAAATTATTAATACGTTTGTACAAAAAAATGTTACTTTTTAATACCTTATAACAAAAATAATGAAATAAAAAAATTGCGTCAATTGGCAATGCAAAAGTATATTATATAAAACATAACAAACGATGAAGCAAAAAAGACTAATAGAGTAAAAAGTTTCTAGAATTACAACATTTACGTTTTATAACCAAGAATAAAGAAATTATTATATTATACAAAGAATTTAATCTTAAGAATGGCCCGTATCCCTGTGGGTCGGACAACATGTCCCCCCACTTCTGCAGGATACGGCTTGGGAGCGTAAGGCCCGCATGTCCCCGGCCGTTAGGTCCCCCTCTTGGCGTAGCTCCTTTATCCTCCAATACAGGATACGCCGCTCTTCGGTTAGAAGCTCCACCGGAGGGGACCCGGCCAGGATGGTCGCCACCATGTACGATATTGTGCAGTACCCCCTAATCGCCCTTATGTACATAGGCTTCAGCGCCTGCCTCAGTCAGCGTATACTATCGCGGCAGGCGCTGAGCTGGGGCGCCCATATTGGCGGCCCGTACTGGGCGATCGATAGGACCGTACTCACGTACAGGTAACGAGCCTTCCAACCTGGACCTCCCAGGTGGCGCAGCAGGCTGGCAACGACTAGTCCCGCCCTGCGCAACCTGGGGGCCAGTTCCCTAAAATGCGGGCCAAACTTCCATCGGCTGTCCAACATCAGGCCGAGATACTTGATCGTCGGTCCGACGCGGATGTGGACGCCATCGACTAAGACCCGGTCTCCAGCGGCGCCCCTCGACTGCCGTCGTGAAAGAACGCGGCCTCAGTCTTTTGGGGCGCCACCTTAAGGCCCAGGTCCCATATGGTTATCACCACCGATGCCACCGCTATTTCCGCGCGGAGACGAGCTTCCTCCCAGCTCTCCCCTCCCGGCTGCCACTAAAGTGTCGTCCGCGTAGTAGACGACGTGGCAGCCTGGGGGGAGCGGAGCATCCGGTCGAACGCGATGTTCCATAGCAGGGGGCTAAGAACCGACCCCTGCGGAACACCGCGTTCCATCGCGCGTCGGCCCTGAACCCTGCCCTCTTTAGGGAAGGCGAGGTCTCTGTCTTCGAAGTAGGCCGCCAATATGCGCCGGAGATAGACGGGCACCCCGTGATGTCCGAGAGCCCGTCCGATCTCCGGCCAGGGCAGGGTGTTGAAGGCGTTTTTAATGTCCAAGGACACCGCCAACAACACCCCGCCCTCCTTCTCCACGACCGTCGCGGTCAGGTCCCGGAGGTGTTGGACAGCGTCCAACGTGGACCTTCCGGGCCTGAATCCATACTGATGGTCGTGGAGATCCAGCCCCTCCGAGGACATGTGCTGGACGAGGTGGTCGGTAACGATGCGTTCGAGCATCTTGCCCGCTTCGTCCAGCAGACAAATCGGCCTATAGGCCGACGCGCTCCCGGATGGCTTACCCTCTTTGGGGAGGAGGACCAGTTTGGCCCTCCTCCATGCCGGGAGGAATACTTCCTCCCTGAGGCACCCACTAAAAACCTCGCACAGTGCCGCAGATAGGTTCTCTTCGCCGAGTGCGAGAGCCCAGGCTCGACCAGGGAGCCTGGGGCTTTCCCCTTGTCACCGAGTCGTCTCCTGGCCCTGAGTCGGCTCCTCCGGTCCCACAGCCGGTCCTCATCCCAGTCTCCCTCCCCCATTTCGGGGGAGGGAATCTTGGGCGGATCCCCCTCTACCCTCGGGAAAAGGGCGTCAAGGAGGCCCTCGAGGGCCTGGCTATACAACGTCTCCGTTCGCGGGGGCGCCCAAGGGCGGGTTTTGCCCATCGCCCTTTTATATGGGCGCCTCCACGGATCGTCGTCCAGAGAGCTCGTCAGCTGCTCCTAGGCTGCCCGCATCGACTCAACGGTGGCGACTCGGAGGACCTTCCTGGCAGCCAGGTGATCCTCCTGCGCCCTCGTGACATCTCCGCCTCTTCGCCGGACCCGGTACACTAACCGTCTGGCCTGGACGGAGAAGTCGTGGAGTTCCGCGATCTCCTCCGTCCACCAGTATGCAACCCGACGACGGCGAGGGTGAGCCCGGGGCAGCGCGGCATCGCACGCCGACACCACGATGCCCACTAGTTCCTCAGCCCCCTCCAGGAGGCTGAGGGTCCACTCACCCGGCTCCTTTTCAAAGTGCCAGGTGGCCACGAGGACGGCCGCCTTGAACCTATCCGCGTCCAGTCGACTAAGGGCCCATCTTCTGGGGAGGGGAACTCCCCCTCCCCGGGGCAGCGGGAGGCCCGCACCCGTGAAGAACCGGGGAGGCGGAAGGCCCACACTATGTACCTGTGATTACTGACTGTGACTATGGACAGTGTCTCGCCCTCCACCTCCACCTTCCACTCCCGGAATAACCGGGCGGCTGAGGGTGTCGCCCAGGTCAAGTCGATGACCGACTCACCCCTCAGCCGCACATAGGTGCTGGCCCACCCTTTGTTCATCAGCAAGAGGTCTAGGCCCGCTGTCCATTCGGTAATCGCCTCGCCCCTGGGGTTCTCCTGCCGGGGACTGCAACCCTACCCTACCGAGTGAGCGTTGAAGTCCCCGGCAATGACGACAGGTCGGGGGTGGCATCTACGTACCACCTACCCGATCCCGTCTAGGACCCCCTTGATGCGGGCGAGGCATCCGAGGACTTTGTCTGTTTCTCCAGTGATGAAGGTATACCTCCACCACCGCGATGGGCTCACAGTCGACCACGATGAACGAGGACCCCCTTTCCCTAAGCTTGCAAGGAGGGGTCTCCGCCCCGGGGTTTGCCATCATGGCCATCGAGCCATCACGACTGCCGAACCAGCCCGGGCTGACCGGCACGAAGTGTGGCTCGGTGGCCACCCCCATCTGGGTGGGCACCCAGCTCTAGGATCCTGTTGGACCACAGGTCCTGAGCACGGGTGCCGCGGCCGAGGTTGGCCTGTAGGACCCGGAGTGGCGTGAAGACTAAGCCTTCGTCGCTTACTCCGGGCTACCTACTTCCACTCCCTCTCGGGAGACCGACGGCGGAGCCGCTTCTGTCTCCCCCGAGGGGGCCTCGGCCTTGGTGGCTTCTTCTTTAGTGGGTACCTCCATTTGCGCGGATTCTTGGGGAGTCCCTACCTCAACGCACCCCACCCCTTGGGAGTATGGAGGGAGCTCGTTTCCCTGAGGAGTCAGGGGTGTCTTTCCCACTGACTCCTCTACTGCGTTTGTTGGGGGCTTTCCCTGAGAGTCCACCCTCCTCACCTTTCCCTTTGGCCTGGTATCCGGGTCCCTATCCTCCTCCTTCTTCTGGTCCCCTTCTTCTAGAGCCGCTCCATCCGACCCCTTCGGCCTCTTCCTCGTCTGGGTCATGTCCATCGCGTCCTGGGAGGAGTCCCATCCAAATTCCTCCACTCCTGCGATATGATCACGGTCGATGCCGCGTCTTCCTCCATCGGGTCCCTCCCTGGTGTCCGGGACGTCGTTGGTCCCTCCTCCACAGGGTCCTTCGTTGTAGGGGTGCCAGGGTCGACATTCTCCTCCTGAAACACCCGGTTAGGAGGAGTCTCTGCGGGGGTTCGGGCCTCGCCCGCCTCTACTCCTCCCTCCTCGGTCTGCTTCCCCTCCGCTCTTTTCCCTCCCCTTCTTTTCTTTTGAGGAGGAGGGCTTGCAGGCCGCCCCTTCGATCTTATGACCAGAGTGCCTGCCCGTCTCGGCGCAGACAGGGCACCGAGCCGCCGCTCGGCACTGTTTGTCGCGGTGGCCAGGATTACCGCAACGGTAACAAAGACCGCTGCGGCCGACGGCGCTTGTACACCGCTCGCACACGTGTCCCCGCTCTAAACAGCGGTAGCACAATAGTGCGCGAGCGGGCAGCGCCACCACCCCGGCACGGGTCCATTCTACCTGGACCCGTTCCGCGGCGGCGACCTTCACGGCCACCGCCAACGGACATCGCACCACTATAGCCCCTACGCCCCGCTACGAAACGCTCATCCATCCCGCGGATACTTCCGCGGGAGCGCATCCCCCAACGTGGGCTATTGCAGCCGCTACCTCATCGGCCCCGGTTGTCGGGTCCAGACCGGATAGTCGCACCGCTGCAAACTTTTCCGGTCTCTGGACCAGGCCCCTTTTCCGCCGCCAGCTTGCGGAGTTCCTCCGCAAGCCGGTCGGCGGAAGAACCTGACTTGAGGCCAGGCACCTCGATCAACATGGACCCAGTAAGGGCTGTGCGTATCCTCAGGGACGCCATCCCCAGATCCATCGGTCTTATTCGGCGCCTGGCCTCGGTCATAAATTCGTGGTAGCGGCCTTCCAGGCATGTGACAGCGACTGCCGCCGATTTCGACGGCTTCGATCTTTCCTGTCTCGCCATTCGCGCCCCCTTCCCAGTTCCTCTCTTCATGGGAGGATTAAGAGGGGGTCCCACCTTTGCCTCCCCTGCGTCTTCTTCTTCCCTCTCCTGGTCATCTGTGCCTAGGTCTCCTCCCTGGCCTGCACCTAGTTACCTTTCGAGATGAGTAGCCCTTTCTACGGGATTACGGGCCCACTCCAGCAATTGCTTCGCCGGGACTCTCATCGCCAGTTCCTGTCCTTGGGCTTGGGCTTCCAGACTCCCAGCCCGGAGACCTCCTAGGGGGAGACTCCTGCCTCCATTCATTGCCCTCCCCTGTTCCCTCTTCCTCCTCCTCCTCTTCTTCTTCTCCCTCTCCCTCTTCTTACTTGCCAGCTCCTTGTCCCACTGTCCCGGTTCAGCTGACCGTGGCGGGACTTGGGTCTTCTCCGGAACCGGCGTCTCCTTCCTCCTGGGAGCCGGTGTTGGCATCGAGGCCTCCACCACCTCAGGCACGCGGCTGCCCCTTCTCTCGACGTCGTTGCAGGCCGCCACAACCCTAAGGCTGTCCAGCCCCGCTCCGACGCCGCGAGAAGAGCCCGGCGCGCCCAAGGAGGAAACAAGGGCCTCTCTTGCACCCACCGGTCTCCGCACTGGGGGAGGGGGTTCCTCCGGGAGATTGTCGTTAAACGACGGCATCTCCTCGGGGGAAGCCCCTCCACCCGCTTTCTCTGCCTTCTTTCTCAAGAGGAGGGACAGGGGAAGTTTCGCCACCTTCCTTTTCTTCTTCCTCTTCCTTTCCAAGGTGCGGGCGTCCCTGAGTTCATCCTCTGTCGAGATGGACCCCCCGTCACGTCCGCATACGTTTTCTTTCTGCAATCAACCTTGGAGGGGAGAGAGGGGAATTTCCGGGAGTCGAGGCCCAACGGGGCGGTGGCCTGGAGGATTTTAAATTCCTCCTCCAGCCGCCTCGTCTCGTCCCTCAGCCTCCTAATTTCCCCTCTCAACCCATCCGTTTCCCTCCCAATGGAATAGAATTCCTCCCCCTCCCCTCCTGCTTGGCCACCCTGGAAATCAGGGTGACCAGAGCCGCCTCGGAGGTGGCTAGGGCGCGGTAGACTAGTCCCATAAAGGTACCCTTTAAAGTCCTGGACCTTTGTGCGACCAGTCTCACCGCATCCAATGCACGGCCAACCTCCAAGGGTAACTCAGAGGTTCTCGCTTCTCTCAGGAGCTCAGCCGAGGCAGGGTCTCTATAGACCTTCTCGGCTGGGCGTGTATCCCCAGGGAGTAAAACAGACGTTTGTCGAGGAGGTCCCGGACCTCCTTCTCCAACCTTCGGCAGCCTCACTAGGCTAACGAGTCCGACCCTCCAGATTTTATTAGGTTTTTCCTTCCCCCCGTTCGGGTGTCTGGTACAGCCCCCAGACTAACGAGTCCGATCACCCGGGTTTTTACATTGGGATTTCCTTCCCCTCGTTGAGTGCCTGTACTCAGGCTAACGAATCCCATTATCCGGGTTTATTATTCAGGATTCTTCCTTCCCTTAGCATCGGATGCCTGAACCATCAAGCTCACAAGTCCGAGCACTCGCCCCTTGCCACGAACCACAAAACGCTCCCCCCGCCTGGGAACGAGTCCCTATTTCAAACAGTGCGACTTCGTAGTAGCGGGGAACTTCGGATGGCCGGTTCATATGCCCCCGCCGCCGAGGAACATTCCATCCCCTTACGAAGGGCACGCTCCGTGGTCGGATTGGTCCGGATTGTCAGTTAGTTGCCGCAACCCCTCACTATTTCGATGGCCTGGGAAACCAGACTCACGAGCCCGGACGCCCGGTTTTTTCTCGGAGTTCTCTCCGGGATTTTCCATTGGGTTTCCTTCCTCTCATTCGGATGTCTGGTACCAACTATCTAACGGGCCCGATCGCCCTGGTTTCATGTTGGGGTTCCTTCCCCTGCTGAATTGCACTAGCGTGGGGTCCGGCAAATGTACCCTAAAAACTCCCCCAGCCAGACAGTGCCAGGGCCCCCCGTTTCTCGCGCCAGAAGCCCCGCACTGGGCCCGCCCTCATCACTAAGCGGTCCCAGCTAGGACGTCCCGGCCGATCCATAGTCACGCCTCGACGCCACCACAACCTGATTCCATACGCCTAGACACAACCATCCTTCACTTGACTGCGCCACTGGGCTTACGAGACCCCATCCCGGATTTTTATATTGGGTTTTCCTTTCCCTTATTCGAAAGAGTCTGGGAGTCCAGACATCCGTGCCGCGGGGAAGGAAAAACCCCGTCCAAAAAGCCCGTGGCGATGGGGCTCGTTAGGCTGGCACTCGTCAAATGGCTTCC
The DNA here is from genome assembly GCF_003227715.2 of Harpegnathos saltator. Taxonomy (NCBI): domain Eukaryota; kingdom Metazoa; phylum Arthropoda; class Insecta; order Hymenoptera; family Formicidae; genus Harpegnathos; species Harpegnathos saltator. Next base: position 172,493 of record NW_020230165.1, on the reverse strand, counting down.
GTTAGCCTCGCGACGCCGGTCATCCAACGAGAGGAAGGACACCCTAACGTAAAAACTCGGGGGGCGGCTTCGTTGAGTCTGGTGTAAGTGACCGACACGGCGAAGGAAAACCTCGGTAGCAAACCCTAAGGAGAACAACCGCGCAAAAACCCAGGCCCGTGACCCAATTCGGAGAGAAAACTCCGGACAAAATCCGAGTGTTCAGTCTCGCGTTTGAGAGGACCAGACATCCTGGAATAGGGAAAGGACAACTCTAATAGAAGATCCGGGAGTCAGCCGTTCGGCGATCTGACCGGGAATTCGGGCTCGGAAGTCTAGCAGTCCAAACATCCGAATTAGAAGGAAGGAAGAACCCTGACTAATAAACCCGGGCGATCGGGCTCATTAGCTTTAGGGCAACCTATTCCGGAGAGGAAACTCCGATAACAAACCTGAACGAAGGCTCGAGAGCTTAACTTCGTGAGCAAGCAACCGATGTGAATGGAAGGAAGAACCCCGATACAAAACCCGGGCATCGGGCTCGTTAGTCTAGGAGGTTGCCAGACAATCCGACGAGGGGAAAGGACACCCACAGGAAAAACCGGGCTAGTGGGCTTGTTAGCCTAAGGACGACCTATTCCGGAAAGGAAACTCCGATACCAAACCCGGGCGAGGGCTCGAGAGCTTGACTTCGTGGGCAAGCGACCGAATATTAGGGGAAGGACACCAATATTAAACCCGGGCGATCGGGTTCGGTAGTCTAGTGGTAATAGACATCCGAACGAGGGGAAGGAAAGCCCAAAGCAAAAACCCAGGGATCGGACTCGTTAGCCTAGTGAGGCAACCGACCATGGTATGGACGGATGGAGTCCTCGCAGTTGTTCTAGTGTGGTTTAATTCCTCCGCATGGAAGTGACCAAGAGGCAACAACCGGTGGAGTGTGCCGCGGACCTCATGGGTCCTAGTCCTGCCATCGAACCGGACACCTCCTGGTTCCCGGGGGCGGCGGATAGTCGGTAACAGGGAGCAAGCGCTGTTGTGCACCCCCTGATCCATCAGGCCCTTAGAAGCTAGAGGGACCTTCTAGTGTCGGAGGGCGGAGGATAGTCGGCAACGGTGGGCAAGCGCTGCCGTGCACTCACTGATCCGTAAGGCCGAGGCCCTTCGATGCCCGAGGGGTTCGCTCGATGGTGGGAACAGGGGCGCTCTCGGGAGACGGTGGGAGCTCCTCAGAGGTGTGGGATGGTATAGTCATCCAGTATGAATGTGTGTGTGGGGGGGGGGCGGGTTTCCGGACGAAGGGCTGGTAATGGCGTAGCATCCTCAATGGGCGGAGCTGTGACAGTGGTGGCTGGAGCCGTCAACGCCGCAGTGCCGGAGAGGATGCTAGTGCCAGATGAGTCAGCTCGCTCTCTGAAAGAGGGTTCTTTTCTAGGCGCTGGGTGGTCATTGATCTGAGGAAACTCGGGGATGCACTCATCGATGTCTCAGTATCACTCTCAGGAGGGACCGGCCGGCTGTGGACGAGTATATGGGTCGTGGAGACATGCTACTGTTGGAAGTCGATGCTTCAGTGGCACGCCCAGACGGCCGGCCGGCCAGGCTTGGCCGGCCCGAAGCGGGGAGGGTAGCGTGGTTGCGGCGGCAGTGACGAAACCTCCCGGATGCACTACCGCGGGACCGGAAGACTCCCGCAGATGGAGGGCTTAGCCTGACCCTGCGCCTCGACTGGTCCTGTATGGGGTGTATACGGGCACACACGATACCGCATCTAGAAGCAGCTCGGCCGGTACACGCCTAACAGCGTGTCATTGGTGGCGCATGGGTTGCGTGCGGGATGGACGAGGTCCATCCCCCAAACAATCTTCAGCGCAACACTCGGAGTTCAGGTAACCCGGAGCACACATCTGGGGGTGATCCATTGGGGTGGGAGTACCCTGGTGCACGGCGGCTGGAGATAGTCGGCAACGGGGGACCCGCAGCACAGTGTGCCGAAAGTCGTTAAACGTGGCCAAAATAGAAAAAAATGAAAATCGTAATTTTTAGTTCTCCTTTACAGTATATTTTCGAGAAGGTCCAAATTAATCAATTGTAGTTAAAGTATGTCGGAATTCGACTGTATAACGAAGATATGTAGAATGAAAGTTATATATATTGAGATGTAAGAAATAGCACGATTATAATCCTCAGAATGATATATTTGATTTTGCTTCGAAAAAGTTTCCATGATCAAAATGACTTTTCCTGTTTAATATCTGATCCGTTTACTTTCATTTACAAGGAAAATAATATTAGAATGTCTTATATATATCACATAACAATTAAATGTAAAGAAGTTATATTTTATATACTGTCTATCATCTATTTCGTGGCATACAAAAAATTCACGATCTGCCACAACGTTGTACTTTTGTCAAAACAAAGGTAGGATGTTTATTAGTGTTTATACAGAAGTAGAAACAGCGGTATCCAGCGGTTACAAAGATATGATAAATTTTATGAGCAACGGTCCATACTTTATACGCTTACGATCAAATCCTCTCAGTTGTAGATAATACCAATTCATATCAAAATTAAATTGTCGACCAAAATAATTTACTCTAGTTAAATTTATGACGTTGGCAAACAAACTAACAATTAACCACAAACTTTAAACTTTTATTTATTTCGAACGCGATAACAACTGTTTAATAATGCAACCTAGTAAACATTTCACTGAAGTAAACATTTTATGTCGAATATGTAACATATATGTTTAATGTTATACACAGAGATGTTTCTGCTATATATCTGACTTTTGTTACATATCTGAAACGCAACAAAGCTTATATATGTAGCAGAACCATCTCTGTACATAACATTTAACATATATGTTACGTATATGACAAAAAATGTTTACCGTGAACATTTACGGGGAAAATTGTAGTTTTTAACGCAAAATAAACAAATCATAAATTGATAAACAACATAAACAATATAAATATAAAAAACTAATAACAATAAAAAATATGAATATGAAAATTATAAATATAAAAGCTAAAAGTTATATAAAATAAACATTTTTTGTTGCTTTGTTTATATATATATAAACTATTTTATAACATTACCGTGACAGAAATCTCCCCCTAGGTAGAAATGGGAATCATTATTATTATTATTATTATTATTATTTAAAAGACTTTTGCTTTCCTCAGACCCTGTTATTTCGTCCTTCAAACAAACTTCTGTTAAAAAAGCTGATCCTTTTCCTACAGAAGTTCTTCAATTGTTAGCAGCTCCAACTTTGGAAGATACAGTTTTATTGCATGGTGAATAACTATATATCATAAAATAATACAAAAATATAAAAACAAAAAAAATAAAATAAACAAAAATAAAAAAATATAAAAACAAAAATATACGTGTTATTTACTTAAACAATATGTCAATATTATTTATTATGCTATTAGTTATTACGCTATTATGTTACTTTCGTATTTTTTCCCGTAGAATCGAGTAACGTAATCAGTTTTGTTCTACAGTCATTATTTAGTTATTTGTTTATAACAATTAATTGTAACGTTGATATTTGCAACTTCCTTTTTACGGGAAAAATTACTCCTCATGCTGCGGTTCTATTTCCAATTATCAGTTTTTGGCTAACCTTCCTGGTTCAGCCATAATTAATTTTGGCCACTTTTCGGGGCTTTCGGCACACTGTGCGCAGGGAGCGGGCGACCTGATCCGTCAAGCGAAGGTCGTCGTGCATCAGGGCCCACCCCGAAAGGAGCGCCGTTGGCTGTGCCGGAGGAGTAGTCACCGGGTGGGGAAGTGGACCACAAGAGCGTCCCCTTTTTTCTCCCCCGTGAACACCACCTTGCCGTGATGGGGGAGCTTGAAGGTCCCAATGATGTATAGAGCTGTGTCGACAGGGGCTTCGGCGCCTAGCAGGTTCTACCATGCCGGAGTGATCTGTATGGAGGGACTGGACTAAGAGCGTCCGCTTGGCAGCTGCGTCCAGAAGATAACCAGGGACTGGAGGGTCGTACGTGTGCGACCCGAAGATGTCTACAGCGCGGGTACAGCGGGCTCGTTAGCCTTGGGTAGGCAGCCGGTCTAGGGCAAGGAGAACTCGGAAATCAAACCCGAGTGGGTCGGGCGCGTAACAATCCGACATCTGGATGGATAAGTATGACTACAAATGGCTAGAACGTCTCGGTACTTGGAGCTGAGAACCGGCACGTGGTTGGAGATATTGTCCCAGTCCTCCCCGCGTCGTCATCGAGCGATGGGCTAGCACAGGGATGCCCCGCAGGTCACTGTGTGGAATAGAATACCGTGCAACGTCGTGATGGGAACATAATCCCCATCCCCGTCACGTCGTCAACAGACGACGGGCTGGACAAGGAGGGCTTCTGCTCTTATCGGAGCAAAAGTTTTCCCTCCGACAAAGACTCATGGTCCCCCCCGACCAGTAGAGGTTGGAAGAGCCGCTCCTATCGTGGAGCTGGCCAGGCGAGCTCACACGGGAAAAGGAAGAGTGAGCGACCGTCCAGCGAGGAAGGAGGAACCCCAGCCGACGGATGCTGGAAGGGCCGCCTCTTCCGGGAGGTAGGCTATGTAAGCCCGCGGTTGGAAGACGGGCGGCTACACTACGAGGGAGTGCAAACCCTGGCCATCGGTAACGGCCAGAAGCTCCATTTCTACCGGGAGGTAGGCGAGGTGAGCCCCCGCGATAGTGAAGAGGGGCAGTCACCTGACGCGGGACCGTCAAAATCCCCAGGAAGCAAAGTCCCCGTCCGAGTACCTGGCACGAACAAGCCCGGGCCTCTTTTAATTAAAGGGTGGTTCAACCCAATAGGGAGTCCACCGCTGGCGAGCCGGCAGTGGCACGAATTAATTGGGAGGACATCACCACCGGGAAACAGGTAGTGATCTCTAAAGTTGCTCTTCCAACAGGCACCAAACTGATGATGGTGGATAAGAGGGGGTCCACACAGGTGGCAGCAGCTGGGAAGGGCCGATATATCCGCTTGTCCACAGAGCTGCAGGGGGCAGGACCCGAAAGAGCCCACGCTAGCAACAGCAACCGCGGCCAAGAGATCGCGGCCAACCAAGAGCAGTGGCACTTCAAGCTCGGTGATTTAGGTGCCGGTGCTGGAACCAGAGAAGAGGGGCAGAGGTAGGCCGATCAAAACAGGACTGGGGGTGTGGAAACGCCGCAGAGAGGAAGAGGCTAAGAAAAGGAAGGAGGAAGAGAGAATATAGCGTATGGAGCAGGAAGTGGAGACCTCCTCGGCAGGGGTCTTCTCCGGACGGAGAATGACGACCGTCCTGCCGAGCAGGTCTATAAGAATCCCACGACCAGGGCCCTATTAAAAGGGGCGGGGTCGGCAGAACTGGTCTCAGAGGTGGGTCGTGCACTCGATGCGGTGAGGCTGGTGGCACGGAAGTCCAAAACCTTGAAAGGGACCTTCGTGTCGCTAGTCTACCGTGCCGTGGCTACCTCTGAGGCCATTCTGTCGACCCTCATTGCGAGGGTGACGGCCTAGAAAGGAGGGAAGGGGGCCGTATTAGGTGGCGACGGGACGCTGTGCGTTCGCGGGACCTGCATCTTATTTTCGTTCCAAAGAGAGAAAAATATCGAGAGCGCGGTAGTCGCTAGACCGGGAATCGAACCCGGGTACTATCCTCTAGGAGGAGCGAGTTCAGTGTGTAGTCGTTGTAACGAGTAGGTGGTTTCAGTTGATTGCGATCTCTTAATTGACGCTGGCTCTCACTGATACCTGCATCTTCCTCTGGCTGTCTTTCTTCCGCTGGTCCACTTCTTGCTGGTTGCAGACGCCTGCTGCTTGATCTAGACTTTCGCACCCGTCGTCGTCGTCGCTTTCACTGTCTGCCGATATAAGTAGAATAGCTAGGCCGACTCTAACTCAAGTTGCAAAATCCGCTTTTGTTAATTAATATTTTAATTAATACCCCCTCTTTATTGATATCACCCCTTTATTGATATCCCTTCCTTTATTGATACTCCCCGTCCTCCTCCCTCCCCCTTCTTTGAATTTTTTGATTCTATGGGCAAGATGACGGCCGTGACGTCACGCATGTGTTCAAAGAAGAAACTGCCGGGATGTAGGTAGACTCGAACCTGGGCCCTCGCGATTATTATCCAATGCCCCAATCTCCTAGACTACCGTCGCCTGTTGCTAGTAGACGTCTAGTGAAGGTTCTTAAATATGTATAATGACGTCACCCATACATCAAAGAAAAAAATAATTCGAGACCGAGCCAGACTCAAAATAAGAAAAATTAAAAAGTTCATTATCAGCTCAACCCAGTATCTATCATACATAGCTTGAGTCAAAGAGGCTCGACCTACACAATCTAAAGTTTGAAACTATGCAGTAGTTAGTATATTTTTTCGAAGAAAGGATATGATTTAAAGTAAAAAAGATGTATGTGTCATACAACAAAGTAATTTATTTCTCAGGCATACGTCAAAAGAAAAAAATAAGTCGAAACTAAGCCAGTGTATCATATCATAGGGTACATCCTCTGAAGGACTTAGCGCTGTATTATATAAATATATGACTATCTTTGGTCAGGTTTATCCAGGGATTATTTCTCGAAATACTCGAAAATTGTTTAAAATGAGGGACTAGACTAAAGAAGCGAACGAGCGAAAACGCTACTCATTAAATATATCAAGGAGACGGGATTTTTCGTCTCCTCTGACTATATTCGAACGTGCCATAATAAAGAATTGGTTACAATACATTTTCTTTGTGTATTCAAGAGTTATGCGAGTCATCAAATCCCAACCATTTCACTAAAACCTTGTCGCCGCTTTTTCGCAACACTTTTTCCACGAGATAAACATCATGATTAGCAGCGCGATGCAATTCGTATTCGTAAAATCCTCCGGCAATAGGCTTTCCGCGAGAATCCTCAAGCAGATAGGTCGCTGGATTGATATCCTGTACTTTGATGATCTTAAATACTTCGGTGGTCCAGTTCAGAGTGTAATCTTTCTCGAAGATAGTTTTGAATTTGCTCACGCGGACCGAGTCGCCCACTTTGAATCTCGTAGGCGTTGCGTTCTTTATGTTGTTGTAGATTGTGAATAGGAGCTTATCGGCGATCCTGGGTGTAACATCGACAGGACACATACCGATAGTTCGATGCTTTCGCGCATTGTACTTTGCAACGAGCTATGGCAACGAGTCGATTCATTTGTATGTTTCATTTAACGTAAACAATTTCCACATATCGTTTTTCAACGTGCGATTGAATCGTTCCACAACAGACGCCTTCATTACCGAGTTCATACAACAATGATTGATACCATGTTTTTTAAGGAGTTTCTGCAGATCCGCGTTATAAAATTCTTTTCCCTGGTCCGTTTGCAAATTTTTCGGACATCTTCCTGAGTCTTGAAATATCTTAGCGAATACTTTGACTACTTCTTTAACGCTCTTGCTCTTCAGCGGTACAGCCCACGCATATTTGCTCAACACATCGATAACAGTGAGTATATAGTGATAGTTGTCATTGAATCTCGAATAAGGACGCATCTCTACCATAGCCATAGATCTTTCCATAGATCATCGTATCCGCGCACAATGACACGTTTGCGGGGTAAATTATTCTAGTTGGAGTATGTAACTCCTCCACCAACCGCTGCTTTTCGTTACCGATGAGCTGCTTCTCTGAACTTGTAACGGATCTCCTCCTTTCCCGCCTCGCCCCTAGCCTTGCCTAGGCCTGCTCGCCGATGCCAGGATTCGTGGGAGGGGCGTGTGAACGCGGGTGCCGTGAGATCTAGTGGTATTTTCTTTTATTAGGGGCATTGCCCTCAGCCTATTTACAATTATTTACGGGACGCGGGTCCGGTTGACACTTGTTTGTTGGCGGTCTTCCGTTGCTGTGTGTCCGGGTCTCCTGGCCGGGCCTTCGGGTTCGGGCTGGACTTTCCCTGGGAGATTAGTCGTGGGGCTTGTTGCCCGGTCCTTGCGCTCTTCAGTCCTGCTCCGGTCGTCCGCGGTAGTCCGGGCGCCTGCCGTGAGTCTCGCCTGGCGGGAGGGTCCTCGTCGACCCGTAGGTTAGGAGCGGTGGGTGTGACCACGAGTTCCGTGGCGAGGACGGTCTTTGCCGACCCGTAGGTTAGGAGCGGTGGGTGACCACGAGTTTCGTGGCGAGGACGGCCTTCGCCGACCCGTAGGTTAGGAGCGGTGGGTGACCACGAGTTCCGCGGCGGGGACCGTCTTCACCGACCCATAGGTTAGGAGCGGTGGGTGACCACATGTTCTGTGGCGGGGACGGTCTTCGCCGACCCGTAGGTAAAGAGCGATGGGTGACCATGAGTTCCGTGGCGGGGACGGTCTTCGCCGACCCGTAGGTTAGGAGCGGTGTATATCGGTAGGAAATTGTGAACGGTGTTTCATCGATGTCTCTGCTCTAGTCTTCCTACTAGGTCTTCTCTCGAAGCGGCCCGGTGATTGAGTGATCTCTCGGGCTGCTCGGTCGCCGGTATTTATACCCCCCGCTGGGCGGCTTCGGGCACCTTCGGCGGCCCGCTGGCTATCTTCGGCCGGAAGCTCGGGTACTTGCGCGACGCTTCCGGTACTTACGACGTTCGGGCGTCTTCGGCCGTTATCGGCTGCGCCGGGCTTGCTCGACGAGTTGCCGGCGCCCAGGGGCTGTGTTCTGTATGGCGGTTTGCCGCCCTTTTGGCGGTCGTAAGTTTTTAGCGCGTAACGAGCGCGCCTGTGGCTCACTCATTATACTAACCCCGTTCTCGGCGGAGCCCATCTTAATTGGTTGGAATAACTTGGGGTGTTCCTTCCCTGCCTCGTGGCGTCCCTTGGCCTGCGGGGCAGCGGTAGCGGAACGGAGACGGTGCGGTCTATCCCGAGGCTGGTAACCACGGCCGGGAGGAATCTTAAGGTGGTGTGGCCCTTTTCCGTCGCTTTTAGTCTCGCGGCTTAGTTGTGGCTTCTGCGTATGCCGGTGCGGGTGTGTACGTATTCGATTGGGTGCTGCCCGTTTGTGCCGGTTCGTGCTGCGTGTATGGTGTTGTTCGGTGCTTGTTTGCGCTGATGTGCACTGCGCGTTCGGTGCCGTTCAGTGTCTGTTCGTGCGGGTGCGCCTTGTGCGTCTAGCGCCGGTCGATGTCTGTTCGTGCTGGTGTGCGCTGCGCGCTCGGTGCCGGTCGAGACCTGTTCGTGCTGGTGCGCACTACGCGCTCGTGCGCCCACCTTGGCGTGTCGGCTGTAGCCGGTGGTGTGGTCTTTTCGGATCGTAGCCCGGAGTGCTGGTAGTGCTGGCCAGAGTGGTGGCGGTTGGTCGGCCTTTCTCTACCCTGGATGTGGCCGGGTGCGGAAGCACGTCTTCTTTCTTGCTGGTCTTGTGCTTGCCTTGGCGATGTCCGCAGGACATCCCCCTCATCTTCTTTAACCCTTCTCAGGTTGCTTGAGGTCGGTACTCCGAGTGGAGCGGAGTTTTCCATTCCGGGCGAACCGGAGGTCCCACCTCTGGTGCCCGACTTTTACTCGGTAGGAGCGGGCGTGGTGGAACTTATGCACCGGGCCTCTAATATGAGGCCCGGTGCAACTTCCATCGGCTGTGTCGGCCCTGGCGGCCAGGTGATACGCAGGCCTTGGGCGGCGGCTGCGAGGGCGTCGTTGGTCGTGGCTTGTCGGGCTGTCGGCGGATACTCCCTGTTCCTCCCCTGCTGGGGGCTGCTTGGGGGTCGCGGTCGGACCCTGCAGCTCTGACAGGTTGGTCGTTGTTGGTTGCGCTGATTCTGCTTTGACGGCCCCGTCTGCCTTCCGGACCTTGTCGCTAGTGGTCGTTGGGCTGGTTGGTGGAGTCCTTAGGTCCACTACGGGTGGCGGAGTAATGGCCCCTCCGGTCCTTAGTCCTCCGGTCGGTGGGCCGTCCTGCTTCCGCAGGATCGACCGCAACGCTGCCCTCTTTTTCCCTGGGGTTGGTAATTTCCCCCCTCTTTTTTTATAACGGTGGGGAAATCCATCATGGATACTCCCGCCTCTTGGGGGAGGCGGGGGTTATGTGAGACTCCTACTCACTAAAACCCCACCGGGGTGCTTACCGATCGAGCCGAAGTGGGAGGAGTCAGAGGAACTGCGCTTGCATTCCCTCCCCGACACCTCGGCACCAGGGCTCGTACGAAGAGCCCCGCGCCCGGTTACCGCGCCCTTTCATCTCCCATCTAGGTAGTCAGGGGCGCGGTACCCTAGCCGGTTTCCTGACCGGGTTGGCCTTCCAGTTTCGATATTGGAGAAAGGGAACACCCACCCTCCCTCCACGCTCCCCTTCCCTCCTAGACCTGATCCAAGGGTCAAGGGGGGCTGGGGAGTGAGGCTCATCCCCAAACAGGCCTTCACTTCCCTTCTCCTGCCACTACCGACGCGCGGGGAGGCGAGAAGGCTAACGCCCCTCCCGTCGTCCCTCCCGCGCGCGTCCGAAGGCGGGCCCGAGGTGGCCGAGGAGGCCCTCGATGAATCGGGGGCGGTTCCTCCTCGGACGGCGCCACCTCGGGCCCGCTATCTAATCTCGGGGAGCGCCGCCCCCCTGCGTCGCTGTCTATGACAGTGACCAGGGCGACGCTCCCATTCGGCGGCCTCCTTCTGGGACATTACGTCTCTGCGAAAGGAGGCCGCCGTCCCCCATGCCTCCTCGCTCCCGCACATGGCACGTACCATACGCGGGAGCGAGAGTGCTTCCACCCGGCACCCCACCGCCCGGGCCAGAACACGACGCAGCTGACTCCATGCTGGGCACAAAGTCAGGGTGTGATGCGCCGTGACCATCTGCTCCGGGCAGTGGTGGCACTCGGTAGTAGGTTCTTTCCTTATCCGGTGCAGGTACTTCCCGAAACAGCCATGTCCGGTCAGCACCTGCATAAGGTGGAAGGAAAGTCCGCATTTCCTCCTGTCCGCTATCTCTGGCAGATAGGGGCGGACGGCCTCGGCCGTCTGAAGCCCGGGTCCCCGGGGATCAGCCAACTCGGCCGACCACTGGTCCAAGACCCGGGCTCTGGCCTGGGTCTTCAGGGCCGCCAGGCCCCTGGCCATTAGCTCACCCCGCCCGCGAAGCTCCTTCACCCTCCGGTACAGGAGGTGCCTCTCCTCGGCTAGGAGCTGCACGGGAGGGGAGCCGGCCAGGGTGTCGCCGCCATATATGAGACGATGCCGTACCCCCGAATCGCCATCAGCAACACCTTCCGCGTTGCTTGGCACAACAGGCCCTTGTTACGGCTAGTAGCTAGTAATCGGGGCGCCCATATGGGCGCCCTGTAAAGGGCGATCGAGAGCACGACACCCACATAGATGCGGCGAGCCCGCCTACCTGGACCCCTCGGTTCCGCATGAGGCCGGCCAGAGCCTGGCCTGCCTTGCGAACCCGGGGGGGGGGCCAGCTGCCCGAACTGCGGCCCGAATCCCCGTCGGCCGTCCAGCGTCAGGCCCAGATATTTAATCGTCGGCTCGACGCGGATACGGACTCCATCCATCAGGACCCGGGCCCGTTGCGGCCCCCTCTAACCCCTGCCATAAAAGAACAGTTATTATGAAGCCCGATACCCGTAGCATGCCGCGCTATGCTACCTCGGCTATAAAAGCTACACGCTATACAACTACCTACTCCCAAGCGATTTGTCCTCTACCACTGAAGCGGGCAATGGAAAAATCCAGCAGCGCCTGCGTGGGTCGTACTTCGCAGGATGAGCGGTTTAGTCGTAACACGCGTTAGGATGTCGTCTCGCGTGCCGCGTCCACGGGGAACCACGGGGAGGCCCGCTCATTTGTATCCCGAGCCTGGACACACGCTCTGACCCTTGGGTAGGATGGGAATAAAGAGGAATATATGATACGGTAGGTGGGTTTTGGCGGACAGGGTTTTAGAATAGAGTTGTAAAGTGGATGAAAGAATCTAGAATAGAGTAGAGAAAAGCGAAAGAAAGGAGAATACAAGAAAACGAAAGTGAAGTAGGAAGCCTAACATGGACCCTTTAACCAAAGGGATTCCCTACAGAATGCCGCAAACACGGAATAAGTCTCTGGAGTTGCCACGAAGTAATGTGCTGCCTCCGGCCATTTCCAGCTTTCGGCCGGAACGAATTGCCACAGAGCTTCTCTCTGCGGCTCGAAGTCCGGACATTCCATCAAGTGACGCACCGCTGTGTCTTCGGCCTTTCCACACGCAATTCACTTTCCACGAGCCCTAAGGATGCGAGGTGTCCCCGGAACTTGCCGTGTCCAGTGAGCCCTGTGTGACGTAATGGTCCGGCTTCACCCAGCTGGCGTCACCCTGTCCCGGACATTGTTTGGAAGGCGCTTGTTATACAGCCTTTGCTCGAAGAAGACCATCGAGATTGCCATATGTTTAGCGCCTCATCCCTAATGAGATCATAGGTCTCTTTGATGCTCCCGGTGAACGGGATTATGACGTTTCCTATTTTTGCATCCATTTCTTTTCTAGCTGAATATCACGCCTTGTATTCGTTGAGGAGGATATCAACTGGGACCGCACCCGCAGCAACACAAAGCGACTCCGCCGACGCTGTGCGGTATGCAGCAACCGCCGACATGAGCACCTGGCGCTGCAGGGTCCGGAGATCCTTCAGGCCGCTCTTCTCCACATCGGTTGGTCCACCCGGCAGTGGCGTATGCCACCGTCGAAGTGAACACACCCCGATAGATCGTCGGGAGCGCGCTAAAGCACAGCCCCCATTGACATCCCGCAGCCCTAGCTACTGCTGAAAAGCGGTCCGACCTTACCGCGCAGATATTTACAATGAGAGGAAACTCCCGTTTCTTTGTCGAAATGAATGCCCAGATACCTAACTTTCTAATTGCATTTTCTTTGGCCCTAATCGGATGGTCGATGGTCTCGCCGCAAAGTTAGATTTCTTGACTCTAACTGCCTTCCGTTTTCGGTTCAGATATGCTCTTCCCTTTCTACCTATCGGGGCTTTCCTGATCAATGTACTCTTGAGGACAACCGCCTCAGTCTTAAGCAAAGAGATCTGGAGTTTTGCCCTTTCGCACCATTTGTTGATTAAGTCAACAGTACGCTGCCCTCGCTCTTCAATTTTGCAACGGGAGTCGCCTTCGACTGTGACCAGCAGATCGTCGGCATATGCGATGGATGACCTGCCTATTTCTTTGTCAAGTTCACGGAGGAGGCCGTCGAACATGACTGTCCAGCAAGCTGGGCCTAAATTTGAGCCTTGAGGGCAGATTCTCTCTACCTCTTTGGAGACGCAGATGTCTCCGAAAGAGATCCTAACTTTTCTGTCGCCGCTGCTCGGCACCCGGAAGATTTTGCGGGGGCAGTCCAGCATATATTATCGCACCTTTCTAATACAATGCGGACAGTTCGAAGACTGCCACCAAGTCTGGGGTACCACAGAGGGTTCGACAGGTACCTCTGAGGGAGCGCTTTAGACTGTGACTTTTAGTATCTCCACAGCCATTCAGCCCTAGGCGCGTTTCCTTCACCGTGGCTTGAGATATCGACCGCAGATCAACCGTTGTCTTCCCGGGGGGTCGCTAGCGACTGTGCATGTTTACCGTCCCCACAGCCATTCAGCCACCGGCGATATCCGAACGTTAGCATTGGGACGTTCGGCACACGTTCAAATTCACAAGTATAGGGATTTACTCGGCCCCAGCGTTGTACTAAGAGCGGTCTACTATGTTGTTTGCCTGTTCGATTTTGGTATTTTCCCTGTCTCGATGGTACGTCTTTCCTAGTCGCTACTTCTGTTGGTTCGGTTTTCCAGACTGAGACAATCAGGTTCGTTGCATCGCAATGGGAAGACTTGGATTTCGCCTCGCGAATCCCGTTTCAACAGAGCGTGAGCCTACCTTCGTCTACCCGGGCAGTGTCTCTATTAACGATTTCTTTGTTGGCTATAAGAGGGCTCTCGTATGATTCCCATGGATGTCTCGGTACACCTGGCAGAGTCCATAATGTGACTTGGGGCCCCAGGACAATGCCCAGATCGCCCCGTTCCATGTCACGCATGGCAATAGCGGTCCGTAGGACGCCAGCCGAAACCGATCGTCTCCAGATTCGCTTCTCTGCTTGAACACGCTTCGCTGTATTTCAATTATAGCATCTAGTTGTTTGCTGCGTTGGGCGTCAGTTTGTCACTCGTACGAGTACCGCACGTATAGCAGAGTCCATAACCTGACTTGGGGCCCCAGGACAATGCTCAGGTCGCCCCGTTCCATGTCACGCATGGCAATAGCGGTCCGTAGGACGCCAGCCGAAACCGATCGTCCTCAGATTCGCCTCTCTGCTTGAACACGCTTCGCTGTCCTAGTTTGCTGCGTTGGGCGTCAGTTCATCACTCGTACAGTACCGCACGTTTGGCAGAGTCCTTAACGTGACTTGGGGCCCCAGGACGATGCCCAGGTTGCCCCATTCCATGTCACGCATGGCATTTACGGTCCGTAGAACGCTAGCCGTAACCAGTCATTCCCGGATTCGCTTCTCTGCTTTGGTGAGTTTACTAACGTCCATAGCATCGTTTGCTATTTTGGACGATTGGCTGCTCGATCGTATGTTGGGGCATTTTACTTTTAGTCTTTCTCAATTTGAGAGCCCCTGCCATGTAGTATTTTCGTCTTTTTGGACTTCGTTTGATGCACACGTGCTGTACACTTGGAAATCTCAGCTCTTATCTCCGTTTAGTGCACTAGGTTACAATCAACGCACGTATGCTTTGTCCTGAGACGTTGGTGTTTACACGCTTCGTCGTTTATTGCCATGCTTTTTGTTGAATACTTCGAGGTCAGATGTATCATCTCCTACTCAGTTATTCAGCCTGAATGTAGACTTTCGCTTGCCGTGGAGACCATCATTCGTGTGATAACTCCCTGCAAACTCGTTCAAATATTTTTAGGTAGCATGCCTTTGATTTAAAGTCAGAGTTTATTTTCTAAGTTCTTTTGCGGTATGTTGCTTTTCATTTCGTACGGAGGCTCTTTGATAGGAATATTCCTATTTTATATTAGCTATATTTGATATTGTATAATTGTATACGAATTTCGTATAGTATGGAAGGCAGGTACCATTAAGTACCTCAATGGGGGCCATCGTGAAACGGTACTGCCCATGGCGCTCGAGCTAGGTTGCGGGCCGTCCTCCACTTCCTTGGCTCTCGCACCCTTCAATTGTCTCTTATGCACACAGAAGCTGGCTGCGGCCTTCCGAGAAAGATGTAGACGGCACCCCTTAGGTAAGGGCACACCAAACTCTTCAAATCTACGACTTTAATTCCCTCTTCCATGTGTACGCATGCCTAGAGGCAACTGGTTGGGTGTCCGGCTACGAGCAAGCAAGCTCTTGCAGACCCGACCCCGCCTTCCTGTCTTTCTTTCTTGGATGCTATATAGCTTAGTTCTGCGGCTTCCTTATAACATCTTCAATTATGAAGTGTTTGCTTTGAGCCATTGTTTTTGAGCCATTGCTTTGCAACTTGTGCCATTGTTCGAAGTTTACTCTTTTTCTAAATTAGATAGGAATGATGGGTATAAATCTAGTTTATCCCTTTTGCGTCACTGATCAGATGACGAGGCATTTGACTACCCATGTATTCTTTCTGACACCTCTTCGCTTGTGTAGCATTATTTCGTGTGTACCATTGTTTCGTGCATTTCAAGTATTTTCTCGACGCTAGATCGACTTTGCAAACAGTCACGCCGGGAATTCGTATTTCGTGTATCTCACATCTCGTCATGGATTACAGTGTATTATAAGTGACGGGCGAGGCTTTCTTTCCTCGATCACTCGACTTGACTTATGAAGTAGATTCGTAACGTGCACCGCACCACGACGGCTGCCAAATCCAGCGCGACCGGTGTTGCTGAGTGCGACCAACACCTTGAGGTGCTCATCACATAGGATCCAATTCGTCTGACGACACAAACTCGTGGCAATACTGTGAGGAAAACCATGAAAGAACATAGCTTGTTTCTTTTGGGGGGCCACCTTGAGCCTGAAGTCGCTGATGGTGCCCACCACAGACGCCAGTGCCGCCTCCCCACGGAGGCGGGATTCCCCCCAGTCCCCTCCCCTGGCCAGTACCAACGTATCGTCTGCATAGCACAGACTACGTGGCAGCCGTTGCGGAGGGGAAAGCGCAATACCCGATCAAACGCGATGTTCCATGGCAGGGGGCCGAGTATCAACCCCTGCGAAACACCGCGCTCCATGGTGCGCCGGCATTGGACCCCGCCTCTTCCCGTATAGGCGAGGTCCCTGCCCACGAAGTAAGCAAGATGCGCCGAAGATAGACAGGCACTCCGTGATGCTCGAGGGCCCATCCGATCTCCGGCTAGGACAGGGTGTTGAACGCGTTCGTTATATCCAACGATACCACGAGCAACACTCCGCCCCCTCCTCCACGACGGTACGGGTCAGGTCCCGGACATGCTGTATCGCGTCTAGGGTCGACCGTCCGGGCCTAAACCCGTACTGATTGTCATGAAGGTCCAGCTCCTCCGAGGACAGATGCTGGACAATGCGGTCGGCAATGATGCGTTCCAGCATCTTGCCCGCCTCGTCCAGCAGGCATATTGACCTGTAGGCCGGCACCCCGCCGGGCGTCTTGCTCTCTTTCGGGAGGAGGACCAACTTGGTCCTTCTCCCGAAACTCCTGGGGGAAAACCCCTTCCCTGAAGCACTCTTCGAGAACCTCCCGCATGGCTTGCGGATAGGTTCCCTTCACATAGGGCGAAAGCCTAGGCTCGGCTAGGAATGCCATCGGAACCGGGAGCCTTTCCTTTGGCCCCGAGCTTCCTCCTGGCCCTGGTGAGCTCCTCTGGTGTGACCCCCAGGTCCTTGTTCCAATCCCCGTTCTGAATTTCAAGAACGGATATCTGGGGGGTCTTCCTTCCAACCTCGGGAAGAGGGTGTCAAGGAGCCCCCTGAGGTCCTGAGGGTCCATAGACTTCGTCGGCGGGCCCACGGACGGATCTTCCCCATCGTCCGTTTGTACGGGTGCCCCAACGGGTGGCGAGCCTGTGGCTCACTCGTTACAAACTTTTCTTCTTTTTGTTAAATTTTGATGATTGCTTCACCATTGTAACTCGTGATGATTCTTCTCCTGCTTATGTTGACACTATGTGTCGATTAACCTGCAATATTCTACCTGTAATATTTTACTTTTATATTTTCCGCGATTTCTTTATCTCTGAACCTGTCCAGTCTAAAATTTGTTCTATGTTCTTATTAATGCTATTTATGGTCTGTATGTTTTTCTTCCGGTAGTTTTCCAGCTAATTCTTCAATTTTTAACATATTCATCTACATACTGCTTCTTCTCAAAATGACTCTGATGCAGTAGAAGCTTTATAGCATTTATATTCTCATCAATATACGGCTTCTTCTCAACGTTACTCTCATGTAGTAGATGTTTTACAGACTTTATACTCTCATCCACATAATTTTTGTGCGCAGCGTCATTGAAGGTTTCCGGCTACAATATATTATGTATCGCGTGCAGTGTCGCATCAAAACATTTGACATCAAAACCTTTACTATTGGCGGTTAAACAAAGGGCATTTTCATGTACATATCATTTTGTTGCAACGTTGTTCAAATGATTTCTCACACCTGCAACACATTCTTCCACGTATCGTTTGGTTGCAATGTCACTATCGGCTTTAAGTTGCACTACATATTTTATCTTGCGCAATTTTGCATCAAAAACTTTGGCAACGTTTAAACAAAGGGCATTTTCATGTACGTAATTTTCAACGTGTTCATTTCATTGATGCGCTCCATCAGTTTTTGAACCATTGCTCTCTGACAACACTCCAAACTTATGCATCGACATTTCGGAGCAGGCTATACCGACTGATTGACTCGTGTCAGTGCCACGCTGTTTAATTTATAATAAAATCAACTTTGTGGAGTTCTTCAATAATCGATAAACTTTCGTTGTCGGGAGCATTGTTGTCAGCTTGGCGCGAAGCTTCAAGCAATCGCAAACGACCCACCAGCTCGTTAGGATCATCCCAATGCACGTAATTGATATTGCTATCATTTAAGGTCATCATAACTTGCATATAAACCTTTTCTTGCCTTTATTTCCTATATTTATATAACTTTATTAGCTGACACGTGTGATACTAGGAGAGCGATTACATGTTTATATTTGTGTCCCTTATTACCGAGTATAGGATTTTGCGGGAGGTACCTGCGTCTGTGAGTATTCGTCGCCAATAGTATGCTTTTGTATTTTTGCATATCAGCTTCGGTATACACGGCATCGTCGGAGATTCTTTTGAATATTAGCTCGTAAAGACCTGGTGTTCCAATGTATCCTGTTTCATCTATGATTATATTATCGTCTTTGTCCACATCGATACGTATATCAACGAGTATCGCTTTATCGTTACTAAGACGTACGCCATAAACATAATCTGTGGTGTTACCTTTTTCATTACTTAGCACAGCTCCCATATATTTTCGACCCAAAGGAACAAAATAATCATGTAAAGTTTGTTGTCCTTCGAACGTTCGCAACTGACATCTAACGGATGTCACTACCGGTTCATCGGGGTTTTCGAAAACATTCTCATCATCATCATCAATGGGTAGATTATCAATCGATGAAGGTTCATGTGACATTCCATGTAGTTCCTCATATTGTAGAGCTCTTGTCGATGTAGAAACTATCAGAGGATCGTTTAATAGTTTCCGTTTCGGTGTAGTCAATGTGACTGGTGAAAGTTTTGCCATACGCTTTATCTTTTCTTCGAGTTTTAATATTACGCGCTTTGTTTCCTCGCTTGTACTCATTGATAATGGCTTAGTTTTAACATCAACGGCACTTTCCATATTAGTACTGCTTCTCGCGATTTGCTTGAGAGGTTCAATAATAGGTTTAAAGTGTCTCTCCAATGCAGCATTTTCCACCATTCTACCGGTTTTCACAGCGCGATACTTCGCGGATCGATTCGCTCGTTTTCGCAATCTCTACCACTTCCTTTTCACGATCCATGATCTTCACGCTACTATTCATCATTGATATGTTTGTCTTGTGGACGTTGAAGATGTTATACGTTGAGGTTACAATGACGATTGTGCATCTCACAGCACAGCAAAGTCGTTAAATCTTTTCCTGTATCGTCTGTTGGTCATTGAACTGTCCTTATCAATCACTGTGAAACCATATTTATCCTTCCAACATTTGCAACACAATGCACTAAAATTCTCATATGACATGTCAGTGTTCAAATGATCGTTGTACACTCGTGAACTAAAAGGTATGTACACCGATTTTTTGTTGATTTCGGAACGCGCTCCAACTTGAGGAGAAAGACAACCACTGCTTCATACGTCAGTGCTGTCACTTATTACGCGAACAGAAGGATGGCATATACGAGTGTCAAATAAGTAGTAATTGTGGCGTAGACACAGATGTCTTGGAGACTTTGAGTTATAATTGAAGAAATGAAGAAAACAAATAGTGATTGTGAAGAAAAGTGGCAAAAGGCTTCATAAAATTTGTAAAACAGCATATTAAAGGAGAGTATTAATTGTCTAATAATATTTTAAGCGAAAAACATTTTTTAATTTAAGTGTAAGTTAAAAAAGTTATAAACCATAATTTCTTTAATGTTAATAAATTTGTCATCGACGTTGAATGAATACATATATCAGGTGTAGTAAAAAGAAATCCATTATTTTTGCATGAAATTGAAGGCTTTAATTACCATAGTTAGAATGATCCGATTTAGGTCAAATATGCGCCGTTTTGTTCGATAACTTGTTGCCATTTTGAAGGTAATTTCATTATACCTCTCTCATAGAAGCCCTCGTTCCTATTGGCAAAAAATTGAGACAGTCGATTTTCACAAGCCTCTCTTGAAGCGAATTTTTCACCAGCAAAATGTTCGCCATGGACAGGAACAGAGGGTAATCACTTGGTGCCAGGTCCGGACTAAAGGTGGATGCATAAGAACCTCCCAACCAAGCTCGCGGAGCTTCTGGCGAGTCACTATCGATGTGTGTGGCCTGGCGTTGTCCTGACGGAACACAATTCCTCTCCTATTGGCCAAAGCTGGCCGCTTCTGGGCGATTGCTTCCTTCAGACGGTCCAATTGTTGACAGTACAGTTCCGAGTTAAGAGTTTTGCCGTAGGGGAGCAGCTCATAGTAGATAATTCCCTGCCAATCCCACCAAACACACAGCAAAACCTTCCTGGCCGTTAATCCTGGCTTGGCCACCGTTTCCGCCGGCTCACCGCGATTCGACCACGACCGTTTTCGCTTGACGTTGTCGTAAGTGATCCACTTTTCATCACCAGTGACCAACCGCTTCAGAAATGGGTCGATTTTGTTGCGATTCAGCAGCGATTCGCAGATGGAAATTCGGTCCATGAGGTTTTTTTTCGTTAACTCGTGTGGCACCCATACATCGAGCTTCTTTTTGTATCCAGCCTTATTCAAATGGTTCCAAACGGTTTTTTGTGCAATCTTTAGCTCTTGGGCAATCGAAACAGTGCTTACATGACGGTCGGACTCGACAATGTCCATGATTTTATCGATATTTTCGACAATTGGTCTTCCAGTGCGTGGTGCATCTTCGACATCGAAATTACCGGAACGGAATCGACGAAACCAAAATTGCGCGTGATTGGCTGTTACAGTATCAGAACCATAAACACTATTCACATTTTCAGCCGTCTGGCTTGCGTTTTCGCCTTTATCGAAGAAAAACTGTAAAATATAGCGTATTTTCTCTTTGCTAGTGTCCATCTTTGATGCGCGCTCAAACAAAACAAAACAACTAATCACAAAACAAACTAATCACAAAAGTCAGAAAAGTTTGTTTAGTACAAAATCTCATCTTTCTAACGCCATCTAGTGGAACCCGATCGGACGTATACAACGCGAGATACAGATAACGAAAGCCATCTATTGGAAAAATAATGGATTTCTTTTTACTACACTTAATGTAATGCTATTATTTCCATAGGTGAGGAATTATATTATTATGTTCAGTAGAAGTAAGCAGCAGACCAAGTTAAGTGATATGAGCATCTTGTTAAAAAAATATCACTCGACTTGGTCCGCTGCTTATTTTTTATGAGCGCAATAATATAATTTTCCACCTATGTAAATGATAGCATTACATAAATATTCATTTAACGTTGATGGCAAATTTATAGCTATAAAATTATTAACATTAAAGAAATTATGGCTTATAACTTTTTTAACTTACACTTAAATTTAAAAATATTTTTCACTTAAAATATTATTAGACAATTAATACTCTCCTTTAATATGCTCTGTTACAAATTTTATGAAACCTTTTGCCACTTTTCTTCACAATCACTGTTTGTTTTCTTCATTTCTTCAATTATAACTCAAAGTCTCCAAGACATTTGTATCTACGCCACAATCACTACCTATTTGACACTCGTATATGCGATCCTTCTGCTCTCGTAATAAGTGACAGCGCTGACGTATGAAGCAATGGTTGTCTTTCTCGTCAAGTTGGAGCGCATTTCGAAGTCAACAAAAAATCGGTGCACGTACCTTTTAATTCGCGAGTGTACACATGTTTCAAGTTGGTACCATCCTATTTAAAAATAATCAGAAGATATGTATTGCCTCGTATAAGATTTTTGCGTACGTCTGACAGAGATAGAAGCAGTCAACGTTGGAATGACGACCTATGGCAAGGTATTCTCTTATCGTATCTTGCTTGTCACGTGTCACGTCATCAGAGATAAAAATGGAATTTTTGAGCGCTTCGGTCATTGGAATCACGTCGCTGTTATTGGAGAATGTAAAGTATCCAATTTCATTTATCGATGTCAGCAAATTTTCCAAGTATCAATATTTAGGTTGTTGCAACGATTTCGAGTACACGTTTTCGAGTACAAATTCTCGAAACGTAGACCTTGCGGACTTTCCAACAAGTTGATGAAAACGTTTGTCTTGTCGCAATTCGATGGACCGCATATGATGCCGCTTATGGTGTTCAGAAGCATGTTTCCATGCCTGCGCTCTTACTCCAGCATTGATTGCGTTCTATTGTAGACATTTGTCACAGGTATACCGACGTCGGTTGCTTCACAAACCCCATGCTTCCCCCATGAGTCGCAAAATTGATTTCGTTAACGGGTCGTTGCGATTAAACTATGTATAAACGCTTCGATCTTGGAAATACTCAGTTTAGAAAATGTTACTTCTTCTGACAGATACTCGTGATATTCAAGAACTAACTTCGGAACAATTGAAATACATACCGAATTTTGTTCTGTTACGCGAATTTGCAAAGTATATTAACGATTTGTGGAATAGACTCCCTAAACATATAACATTCGATCCAGAGGTTCAGCAGTATCGTCGGTGTTTGGAACATTACAATCGTCCATGGCAGCGAACGCATATCGACGGTCCAGTACCGCTGATCAGGGACTGTAGTGAATATCGTCGACAAAAGTCAAAGTCGGCAGCGGTCTGTTGAATCGCACAATAAATACGCTTCCTATCGAACTATACATTCCCGAATATCAATTTTGTGGTCCTGGAGCTCGCTTGATAAAACGATTGACTACAGGCGATCAAAGCATTAATTCATTGGACGCGGCGTGTCGTGAGCATGATATAGCCTATTCGCATAGCAACAATCTGGCTGATCGGCACGCGGCGGATGATATTCTTGTTGTGAAAGCGCGGAAACGCATAACTTCGAAAGATTTAACTCTAGGCGAGAGAGCTGCTGCTGCAGCCGTTTGGGCTATCATGAAAGCCAAAACGAAAATCAGCATGGATATGAAGAAAACGAAAATCAGTATGGACATGAAGAAAACGAAGTCGTCCAAGAAAGCAATCCGAAAACGAGCACTTCCAATAGCAAAACGGGGTGGTATTTTACCAGTTCTATCATTACTGGGAGTTTTCATTTCACTAGTCGGTGAAGCGGTGGGTGTCGCAAAAGCGGTGAACGATAGCAAAGCCGCGCAACGCCAACTGGAAAAATTAAAATGTCAATATTGCGCTATGGAAGGTCGCGGAATCTATCTTGCACAAGCGTGTCCCATACAAGCGTGGGTGAGGCGCAACAGGGAAAAAAAGTCTAAGAGAGGCTAAAATGATCCATGGGTGCAATGACTAACGTATACCAGGTGTACAAGTATGAAGTGCGGATTTGAGACAACAGATAGTGCACCAATGCAGCGTGGAGTATAAAAATTTTACGTATATGCCATTTTGTTGTGTCATCAACAAGAGTCAACGCCCACAAGCGATAAGTTGAAAAAGTGTTTGCATAGTATTGTTTTGCTGTGTTTAATATGTCGAACTTTGTGCCAAATAAAGAGCATTCGCGGACAGCATTAATTTTTTGTTGCGACATGATTTCTTCTTGCCGTCGGCAAATTGCCGTCGGCCCACGCGCCCTGGCCGCTCGCACTCGCACCAAAGTTGTTGGGCGTCAGGTGCAGCGGGCTGCACCGATCACCAACACGAAACGAAAAACCACCAAATGGCCGAGACACGCGAATCCGACGGGACTGGTAGCTCCTCGATATTTAAGTCGGTAGATGGGAGGGTTCGATCGGGAATACGGGAATATCGGGAAAATGCAAAAGTAGCACTGCGCGTTTGGATTATCTCACTTTTATTTCACGGGAATCGGTACGGTCCGACCCCTCGATACGATACACTCCGCTGTGTGCTCTCGCGAATTCGAGACTTGCTCTGCGCTGACAAATAGTTCGAGACACGGTACGCACGGGATACCGAAGGAGAAAATCAGGTGGACAGTCTTACACAGTCGGGAACCTCCCGACGTGGTCCTTCGACCTCCTTCCTCCGCTCACTCCTACGCAACGCAGCCACCAACGGTAATCCTCGGCGCACAAACTTGATGTGGCACAAACTTAAGCTCTCCATAACGGTAGACGACAACTTTTTTCACAGTGATATGCGATAGTAGT
Source organism: Harpegnathos saltator (assembly GCF_003227715.2). Classification (NCBI taxonomy): domain Eukaryota; kingdom Metazoa; phylum Arthropoda; class Insecta; order Hymenoptera; family Formicidae; genus Harpegnathos; species Harpegnathos saltator. The sequence goes on along the minus strand of NW_020230165.1, from coordinate 148,540 downwards.
AGAAGCGATAACGATCCGTAATAGTCGACAGCAGACTGAATATGGAAGAGAGAGCGAAAACGATAGTTCGCTTTTTTATTTCCTCCAAAAACAGTGTCTCTCCTTTCTTCCTTGTTTTGTCTCGAGGCTCTTCTCTCCCCGTTCCTCGTTTTCTTTCCCAATACGGGAATCCTTCCGCGGATCTTTGTTTTCGATCCGCGGGACGGATGCTCGGTCTCACTCTCGCTCTCTCTCTCTCTCTCTCTCTCGCGCTCCCGCTGTCTTTGCGCGCGCCTAGGCCGGCTTTGTCTCGTACGCGGTCACACTTCGAACACGGGAGCGACGATACATTCGCTTGATATTTCTACGGGCCTGTGGACAACGAAAACGGCAGCGAGAATCTTTTGAGGCGATACGGGAGTCAGTAATAAGAAAGATAAGGAGGAGCATTCACCTGAGGTGACGTCCTCTTCTTCCTCCTGGCTCTTCCGGTCTTGATGGTCGGCGCAGGAGGTCCAGGGGCACAAAGTTCGGGAACGCAGGACCGTCACATCTGCGCGCTCTTATCACTAACAATAATAGTTAATTATAGTTTCGGGGGAGGGTCCTTTGCCATTCGCGCAAGCCTTAGGACCTCTTCCCCCCCACCGCCTCGCGGTATAGGGCTCGCCATCTTGTGACGGGCGCCTCCGCGGCTGCCACGTCACATTGTTTTCATTTGAAGAATACTGCTGCTGAATCATACCGATTACTTCGAGAAGCTTATGGTAAACATGCTCCATTGCAAAATACGTGTGAACGACGGTTTCGACGTTTCAGAAGTGGTGATTTTGAGGTTGCAGACAAGGAACACGGAAATCCGCCAAAAAAGTACGAAGATGTGGAATTGCTAGCATTATTGGACGAAGACGATTCACAAACACAAAAACAACTCGCAGAGCAATTGAACGTTATTCAACAAGCTGTTTCCAATCGCCTACGAGCGATTGGAAAGATTCAGAAGGTCGGCAGATGGGTACCACATGAGCTGAACGAGAGGCAGATGGAAAGGCGCAAAACCACATCTGAAATGTTGCTCGAACGATACAAAAGAAAGTCGTTTTTCGTATCGTTACATCGTATCGTTACTGGGGATGAAAAGTGGATATATTTTGTGCATCCCAAGCGCAAAAAATCATGGGTAAACCCAGGTACACCATCCACGTCAACCGCAAGACCGAGTCACTTTGGCAGGAAAACGATGCTCTGTGTTTGGTGGGACCAGAAAGGTGTTGTCTATTATGAGCTGTTACAGCCTGGTAAAACGGTTAGTACCAAACGCTACCAACAACAATTGATCGATTTGAACCGTTCGCTACTCGCAAAACGACCAGAATATCGACAAAGGCAATACAAGGTAATTTTCCTCCATGACAATGCTCCATCACATACGGTAAAACCGGTTCGTGACACGTTGGAAGCACTCAACTGGGAAGTGCTACCCCATGCGGCTTACTCACTAGACTTGGCTCCTTTCGATTACCACTTGTTTGCATCGATGGGCCACGCACTTGCTGAGCAGTGCTTTGGTTCGTTCGAAGATGTGAAAAAATGGATCGATGAATGGTTCGCGGCAAAAGGGGAAGATTTTTACTGGCGTGGTATCCACAAATTACCTGAAAGATAGGAAAATGTGTAACTAGCAATGGAGTATATTTTGAATAAACCACTTTTTATCATTCTTCCGAATTTAACGTGTTTTTCTTTGGAAAAAATCTGCATTTCATACTTTATACCTGGTAATTGGAAAGACTAGCGAGGTGTATGGGTATATCTTACTTTCGAGGTGTTTTCATGCGTAACGCCTTACCGATAGATGGAATACGTCAAAACGAGAGTGGTATTATAAATTTAGACAACATAGAGGGACTAGGTACTTACAGGTTTCGCATACAGCGTATGCAAAAAGGGGAAATCGCGCAGTATATTTTGACAGTTTTGGTAATCTTCGACCACCCAAGGAATTGATTCGATACCTTGAGAGATATGTAGTGAAAATTGTGTACAATCGCACGTCTTATCAACATTACAACTAGAGAATTTGCGGACAATTGTGCTTACAGTTTCTCCAAACAGTACAAGATCAATTTAAATTATGATGACATTCCACTAACAGCAGTTAGTATTCGTTCGGCAGTTTGCAGACATGTCGCTAACGCTTACGTTGACTGGTAACATTCTTACACTAACATTCTTACTTTCCCGCTATAGATTTAAGCAATGGTGATTACAAGCTCGATTTGACGGATTTCGAAGTATGATAACAATATGATAACAAACGTAAATTCGTCAAATAATAAATTTTATTATGGTGATAAAAACTTCACGATTTTGCGTGTCATCCTTGCGCAGGGGCCATGCTAATCTTCTCTGTATCGTTCCAATTTTAGTTATGACGTGGCGGCCGTGGAGACGCCCGTCACCGTGCGAACCCTCGGTCACGACGCGAGGGGGGGACCCGAATTGCCTCCCCGCGGACTAAGTAAAATTGGTGGCACCAAAATAAGAATTTAGTGTTAAGAGCGTGCAGGTGTGACGGTCTCGCGTCCCCGAGTTTTGTGCCCTTGGCCCTCCCGAGTCGACCAACTGAACAGGAGGAGCAAGAAGATGTGGAGGACGACACTTACCGCCGGCACTGCACGCATCCCTCAGGTGATTGCTCTCGATTCTCGTCTCGTTTTAGAAAATGGTATATCGTCAAAGGATTTTCGCTGCCGTTTTGTTGGCCGTTGACTGGCCGTTGGCTGACAACACGGAGGAATAACAACGGCATACAGATGAGCACGTTCCCGATGCATGGCCCGCTCGCCAAAGACAAGGGCTAGACGGACCGGAGACAATGCTTGCAGAGACAAAGGATCTAGAAGGAGAAAAAGAGAGAGAGAGAGAAAGCGAGCGAGCGAGAGTGAGAAAGAGCACCCGTTCCACGGATCAACAAAAACGATCCGCGGAGTGATTGCCGTACCTTGGAGTAAGCGAGGAACAGGGCGAAGAGGAACCCCTCGCAAAAACGGAGAGGAAGAAAGAGCGGAGAGGAAGGGAGAGATTTTTCGTCTCGAGAGATTCAGATTCGTTTTTCTCCTTGCAGACAAAAGAGTGACATTTCGTGTTCCGCTCGAGAGAGAGAAAAAGAGTTCTCGCGCCGCTCACGATACATTTTTCGTGAGCTCCTATCGCTATCGATAACACCCGCGAGGTGCATTGTGCAACACCGTGCCTGGCCGGACCGACCCAGAAGGGATAAAGGAAGAGCGACAGCCGACCTCGCGACCGGATCGACCTGCTCGACGACCGTCCAGGACCACGCCACCGGGAGGTTCCCGATACTGTAAGACCGTCCACCTGCTCTAATCTTCGGTGTTCCGCATGTGTAATTCATCGTTTCCGTGTATCGTCCGAGGGCATATCTTCTTTCTTTGTCTGTCGCGTAGAGCGGTGTCGATACCGCGAGAGATCGAGCGGAGGACTGTGAAACCGTCTCGCGACGAATTGGAGCGTATCGATTCCCGAGGGAAATAAATAGAATTATCGCCGCGCTGTCAAATTTCTTTACCGTCTCTCCCGTTTTCCCGATTTCCGGGCTACACCCGGCCATCTACCGACTTTAAATTCCGTCGAGCTACCGGTCCCGTCGGACTCCCGCGTCGCGGTCGCTGACTTTCTTTTGAGTATTCGCATTGGTGAGTGGTGCAGCCCGCTGCACCTGGCGCCCAACAACTTTCGTGTCGGCGCGACCGTGACGTGGGCCGACGGCAATTTGCCGACGGCGAGAGAAATTCGCGTCGCATAGTATATGTACATGGTGTTAACGGCGAAGAAATTATGATTCCTGAAGGATCATACGAATTGCGTGCCATGTACGAATATTTAAAACGTGCAATTTCACATTCTCAAAATCAGTACGTTCCGAAAATAATCCATATAGAGATGACGAGAATGAATATCCTATAATAATTCGTGCCAATAATAATACGATGATGAGCGAAATCAAATATGCTTATTGTGACGTAGCGATTTTAAGTGGCTCTCTCTCTCTCTCTCTCTCGTGGACCACCGAGGGTCGATAGTCGGAAGCGCGGAAATAACAGCCGAAAAATTTCGTTATCGTCTTCGCATCGCCATCGGGAGTCACGGTCTGTCGGGTTATTGTTTTCGAGCGATTCCTGTCAGGGGAAGTCTCGCGATATTGTCTTTGTAATTAGGAATAAGTTCATTATCGAATATATTATCAACTCTACTAAAGTGAACGGGTTCTTTGTCTCCCCTTTCCAGTATTTCGAGAGTAGAACAACCCACTTCTACTCCGACTTAAATTCCCGGGGCTGTCGGTTTCGTAGGCGATCGGATCGGTCCGCCGCTGTTAGCGAATCTTTTGGTTGGTGTTGGTGAGCATGGGAGACGTGCCTGGCGCCCAATTTGGTTGGGTGAAAACTTTTTGGGAAAGGCGTAGTGCGGCCGGTGTATCATCGTAACCATTTGCCCGCTTTCTAGACGATAGGAGCGGTCGCATTATAGAATAAATTTTAGCAAACCAAAAAACATTGGCTCGTTTTTGGGATTCTCATCGAGTCGTATATTAGAGCCACAATAATGGTACGAATCGGACACACCGATTAAGATTATCAACGTGAATATCATTCGTATAGTATGCAGCGTCAGTGGTGCGTACAGCAACAGTATGCGTATACATATGATACATGAATTCTCGCCTAGGATACCATCAGGATATATGATATCGGAAACGCCGGCACATATCATTTACCTCACAATCGTCGCACGGAGCATTACAGATTTAACGGTGCATATCATCGATCAAGAAGGACGATCGCTCGATTATCGAGGAGAAGAGATTAATATTTTATTGCACGTACGACGATGATGATAATAAACGATTACGATACGAGATTAGTCCCAGAAGTACCTGATCTGACGTATAGATGACGGTTGTTGTTTGAAAGGAATGACTATGGTAGAAAGTACTAACCTTATAAAGCTTAAGTTTAAAGTTTGACGACGCTACGTTGTTCAGTATTTGTTTGGCAGCCATCAATAGTGAACGCTCTAAGTGAATTTGTAAAAATGGAAAAATTGCTCGTCGTTATGTGATACAATATTTTCATTTGAAATGCCTCAGTTTCACCAATATCAAAGCGGAGCTAGATTCTACTCTGGGGGAGTCTGCTCCTTCATTTACAAAAGTAAAATATTGGGTAGCAAAGTTTAAACGAGATCGTACGAGCTGCCAAGACGAACATCGCAGTGGTCGACCAAATGAGGTAACCACGCCAGAATTGGTGAAGAAAATCCACAAAATGGTATTGGATGACCGTCGACTGAAAGTGCTCGAGTTGGCAGACATGGTGGGCATTTCAAAAAGTGCTGTACATCGCATATTGAAAATTTAGACATGAGAAAGCTGTGTGAAAGATGGGTGCCGCGATTACTCACAATGGAACAAAAACAGCGTCGTGAGGATGTTTCAATCGAATATTTGGCGAAGTTTCACAGCAATAAAGTCGAGTTTTTGTGTCGATTCATAACCATGGATGAAACATGGGTCCATCACTTCACACCTGAGACGAACGAACAATCAAAACAATGGACTGAAACGAGAGAATCGGCTCCAAAGAAAGCGAAGACAGTTCCATCTGCAGGCAAGGTCATGGTGTCAGTTTTTTGGGATGCGTGTGCGATAATTTTCATTGATTATCTTCAGAAAGGAAAACCAATCAACGGCGAGTATTATGCGAACTTATTGCAGTGTTTAAGTGATGAAATCAAGAAGAAACGTCGCATTTGGCGAAAAAGAAAGTTTTGTTTCATCAAGACAATGCACCAGTTTACACATCCGTTATCGCGATGGCCAAAATAAATGAGTTAAAGTTCGAATTGCTTCCTCACGCACCTTATTCGCCAGATTTAGCCCCCTCGGATTATTTTCTGTTTCCAAACTTGAAAAATGGTTCGGTGGTAAAATATTTGCCAACAATGAAGAGGTGGAGTCTGCGGTTCATGGCTATTTTGAGGTGCTCGACAATTCCCACTATGAATAGGGTATCGAAGCTATTGAACGTCGCTGGGAAAAGTGTATTGAGCTAAAAGGAGACTTTGTAGAGAAATAAAGATATTTTTTCCCAAATTTTTTGTGTTTTCTTTGTTAGGTCTGGTACTTCTGGGACTCCCCCGTGGACGCCATCTTGCCGTGGTGGGGGAGCTTGCGTGTCCCAATGATGTACAGAGCTGTGCCGGCGGGGGTTTCGACCCCTGGCAGGTTCTACCATGCCAGAGTGGTCTATACTGAGGGGCCAGACTAAGAGCGTCCATAATACTCCTGGATGGGCAGCTGCCTCCAGGTTTTAACCAGGGTCTGGAGTGTCTCATTCGTGGGGCTCGAAGGACCCTACAGCGCGGGCTCGTTAGCCTGGTGAAGGCAATCGGTCTAGGGGAAGAAAAACCCCGAAATCACACCCGTGTTGCAGGGGCATGTAAAACCCCTGCAAAATATGGTAGAATGTCAAAAGGAGATAAAACCCTTCCGGACTTCAGACCCGGAAAACGGCGAGTGAGGGTGTATAGTCCCTCCTCGTCGTCAGCATGCGACGGGCTGGGCGACGTGTGCCAGTCGGGCACGTCGTCCAACATGGCTACCGCCCGTAGGGAAGTGTCCGGTGTGGGGTCGGGTGCAAGTCGTAATGACTCGTTGCCCGTCCCCTTGGCGGACGGGACAAAAAGGAGAAAAGTGGAGATGCCGGTCACCACTCATTCGCGAGGGGGGGACGAGAGTTACCCTCCTCTCCCAGAGGGTGGACAAGCCATCTTGGGGAAGGGGGATGACTCTGTTCGCGGTAACGACGAGGGTCCGAGACGTGATCCGCGAGATAAGGATGGTCGGCGGCAGTGGGGAATTCCGCCGGTGGAAATACCCCGCATTGCTAAGCATGCTGCGGAATATTCTTACCGGGGTCTCGAGAACCTCAGGGTTCTCTGAGTATTTCCGGGTAAGCGCGTAGGGAGTGGTGCTGACGCGTATTATAATGGTGTGGCCATCGACCAGCTCGGCGAAGCTGGTCGTGCCCTCGACGACATCGAGGAGACCGTCGACGAGCTGGTCGAGATGGCCTCAGAGGGGGGAGCAGATGCCCGCCTTGCGGCCGTGGAAATTCAAATCCGCGGCCTCAAGGCGGAGATCGCCCGCCTGGGGCGGATACTGGAGGGACGTTTCCCCCTAGGATCGGCTACGGTGGGCTTAGGGCTCAACCCTCTGAACCTCCAGCAGGCTCAGTAGGGGGGCATAGAGGGCGACTGGACTACCGTGTCCAGTCGCAAGAAGAAGAAAGGTAGGAAGAAGGGGGAAGGGCCCACCGTGGGGCCCAATAAGCCGCTATCGCAGAAGAAGGGGGGAAGGCGGCTGCGACCGCTGGAACGAGTACCGCGACCATGAAACTCACAAAGATCCGGGGACCAGCGGGGAAAAAAACGGCCGCGACTACATATGCGGGTGCGGCCAAAGCACCCCCAACGCAGAAAAAAGGGCAAAAGGTGACCCCAATTGTGGGGCCACCTCCTGCCCTGACGGGTAAGCTGAGGCCTCCCCCCCGCACAACCCAGTGATCACGATCACTGCGTTGCCGGGGAAGACCTCGGCACAAGTCTTGACCATGGCCAAGGCAAAGGTGGACCTCGGGGAGCTCAGCCTAGCCCCCGGGGATTTTAAATATAAGAGAGCCCGCAATGGCGGAATTATCCTCAAGGTCACGGCTGCAAACAGAAAGGCGAAAGCCGATCGTTTCGCCCGTGAACTCGAGGACGCTGTAGCTGGAGACGCTGTCGTTGCCAGGCTGGCGAGGAAGGCTGAGGTCCGAATAGTCGGTCTGGACGACAGCGTAACTAAGGGAGCGGTGCGTCAGGCGATATGCGCGGTAGCCAAGTGTCCTCCGGAGGACATCCAGACCGGTGAGGTTAGGCAGTACTCCGGAGGACTCGGGGCAATTTGGGTACGCTGCCCTCTTGAGGCAGCGCATAGTTTAGTGGCAGCCCATGGGCTGCAAATCGGCTGGACGAGGGCCGCTGTCCGCCTATTAGGAGAGACGCCCCCCAATGTTACCGATGCCTGGACTTCGGTCACCTGGCTGTGGACTGTAATGCAGAACGCAGTCTGGGTGGCCGATGTTTCAGGTGTGGTGGGGTCAATCATGTTGCACAGGGGTGCACCGCGGTTCTGCGGTGCACCCTGTGCGACTTATTAGGTAGAAGCCCTAACCACCGTATGGGGGCAGGGCTTGCACGGCAGTCCCACGGGCTGCTAAATGCAGTAAACCACGGCCACGACGACGACAGTGACGAAAGCTGGGTTCTCGAGCCTCCCGTAGGAGAGAGGAGGCTGCTCGCGCTGAAAGCGAGCGGCCTCCTCCCTCTGACGAGAGGACCGGAAAAGGTACAATCGAGGTAGCAGGAGGCGGAGGAGGGGAGATGCCCCCTCCTCCACCACCTTCAGTGGCACCAAAAAAGGTATCAAAGGGTGTACTGGAGAGGGTGGTAGCACCGGCTGCTCCCCCCGAAACAGAACCTCCATTGACACAATCAATGGAGGTCCAAGAGGACGTGGAGAGTGAGGTCGAAGCGACATGCTCCTTCATGCAGGAGGCGGGGTGGGACGAATGGCGGGAAGAGCAGTAATCAAGCTCACCCCACATCCTTTCCACCCTCTGCCCTTGGGATGTGCCTGGCAGTCGGAGCCAAGATGGCTCCCTTCCGGGACACCCAGGGGCATATGGGCACAGCGACCTGTCGCGGTGGGATGTGCCTGGCAGTCGAGGCTGGGTGTTGGCCTCCTGCTGGGACACCCACCGTGGTGAAAGGTACGCGGCCCCAAATGGAGCGATGGGAGGTGGGCCGACCCCAATTGAGGGGAACACCTCCAACCGCAATAGTTAGGGATAGCCCCAAACCAGGGGGGGGGTGACTGCGGCGATCGTGATATCGTTGTAGGATTCCCCCCTGGGGTGGGATGGTTGGCCCCCTTAAGGGGTCGACAAGGTAGGTACTCCCCGTCGGTTCCTCACCGACGGGGGGGGTACGGAAGGGGGCCCTTTGGGCCCTCACTATACCTTTGCCTCCTCGTGGGTGCCACCTTGACGTGGTGGGGAGGCTTGAAGGTCCCAATGATGTACAGAGTTGTGCCGGCGGAAGTTTCGGTCCCTGGCAGGTTCTACCATGCCGGAGTGGTCTGTACTGAGGGACTGGACCAAGAGCACCCGACTGGGCTGGGTGATCAGCCTGGTCTTGGACCAGAATGGTCACAGAACGGATGAAAGGAGATCACCACCCCTGAAAGCTTTGCACGCCGGTGCTCCGGCAGCCGACAGGGATGGCCTCCTCTGCACTCGCTCCAGGAAGGGGACCTCTCTCTCCGAGGCATTACACGCCGGTGCTCCGGCAGCCGAAGAGAGAGAACCCTTTCCTCCTGCCTCGGTTGGACCGTTATGGTTAGACCGGGGTGGAGGGACGTACCCGCACCCAAGACTTCACCCCATGGGGATCCTCCCCCCATGGGCCTGGGTGGCGGAGGGGTAGTCCGAGCCGCTCGGACGTTTCCGGGGTCGGGGTATCCTCGATGCGTCCTAGGAGGACCCCTCTCTCTGAGGCATTGCACGCCGGTGCTCCGGCAGCCGAAGGGAGAGAGGACCTCCTTCCCTCATCTGTCACGGTCACGATCGTGCGGATGAAGGATCCCACACCCGGGTTTGCACACCATGGCATAATTCCAATGGTACCTGGGGGATGGAGGAGTGTCCCGGGCCGCTCGGACTTATTCCGAGGTCGAGGTCGGGGCACCCTGGAGTGATGAGGGGAGAGGACTCCACTTTTGTCGAAGGTGGATCTCCCCAACTTCCCTCACCCGTTCGGCTTCGGCCGGACGGACAGAGGAACTCACACCCGGGTCTGCACACCATGGGGATACCCCATGGTACTCGGGTGGTGGAGGAGTGTCTCGGGCCGCTCGGACGTATTCCGAGGTTGGGACCGAGGGACCCTCAAGCACCATTTAGAGGACTCACTCCTGGAGGCATTGCACGCCGGTGCTCCAGCAGCCAAAGGGGGTGACCCTCTCCCTCATCCGTCCCGGCCACGGCCGGGCGGAGGGAGGTACCCACAACCGGGTCTGCACACCGTGAGGGTTTGGAACCCCTCACGGTACCTAGGGGGTGGAGGGGTGTTCCGGGCCGCTCGGAAATATTCCGAGGCAGGGCCGGGGCCCCTGTGTGCTGTGCCCGAGGGAATGAGATCGCATCACCCTAAAGCGGACCCTCGAGCGGCGCGAACATGCTGACTGCCATGGGGAAGGCGTTCCCGGTGGGATGCGACACCGATAAACTACCTCCTTCCATGGGGCCCCCCGCGTGGCGGCGCTCTGCACGGTGCCCACATTGTCGGAGGTGCGGGACCCCCCAAAGCGGTCTGGCCACCAGAAATGGTGGTCAGGGCGCTTGTAGGGGGCGGGAGGTCTGTGCCGACGATGACACATTCCGTTGGCCCGTGTCATATGGTGCTCCTCTGGGGGAACCCGGAGGCTCCCCCTTTCCGGGGAGATGCGGGCATGTCCGGGCACCGGAGCCGTGCAGAGTTGTGGATTTGAAACCAAAATGAGCGAACAATTTACTCCTAGAAACGACCTCACGGATATGGATCATGGCATACAGACCTTGGCAAGACAAACGGACACTCGAGAAGCGGAGACCCATGGTGGTCCTGCTGGGAAGGAGGCGGGAGACATTGACACCGATGTGGAAATAGTCATGGATGATCAGCCAGGTCTGAGTCACCGAGAAAGGCGGGAGGGGTTTCGTAGTGCCAGCAGGTATGACGCTGCGGAGACCTTCAAAAATGGACTGAGGTCGAAGATGCCCAGTAACAGGAGGAGAAACGTGTCTTCCTCTGAAGGAGATTATGGCTCCTCGGAGGAAAATGATAAATGGGACATCCCCAGGAAACTCGACGGGGAGGTAAATGAGGAGGCATTTGCGAAGAAGCTAAGACCTCGAGGAAGATCTGAAACGACGGGACAGTACAAAAAGAAGAAGGCCTTCTTAGCTCAAAGGAAAATCTTTGAGCAGAAGATGAGGGAAGAGGCTCTTCTAAAGGGTCTGACAGACCATCCAAAAGAAAAGTTCCGGGATTGCTCCAACAACCGCAAATACCGTGCGGAGCTACACAGGGTTATGGAACAAATAGAGGATGCCCCGTTTAGGGATATCACTGTCTCGGTGATGGAGGCAGCGACAAAAATACTGGGATTCTATGTTCGCTCTAAGAACTTAACGGGCACCCACGTTAAGGTGCTGCGAGACGCCTCGGCGGCCATTGCAGCGGGTGCCACGTTGATGGCACAACGTATGGCCTCCAGTCAATGCGGGGAGGGCGAGGACATCTTGGAGGAACTAAGAGCTGAAAACAAGCAGCTCCGCATCGAGCAGGATAAGATGAGGAAAAGGATGGAGGAATTGAAGAGAGCACTTGGGAGTATAAAGGAGGCATCTCCTTCAAAGGAGATGTCCTCCTTTGTCCTCCTTTGTCCTCCTCGCCTCCGGTGCAGTGAAGGGGCGTGCGGAGTATAAGGGAGGTACCATCATCAATAGCGGTATCCTCCCTGCTTCTGACACGGGAAAACGGACAACAGGGTATAAAAGGGGCATCGTCGTCAACGGCGATAGCCCCCTCGCCCATGGTGCCTGCTAGGGAAGAGGAAAAGAATGCAGGGTCCAGAAGTAGGTGCATCATGCCCCCATCGGTGGACTTGGAAGAAGAAGGGGAAATGAGTCCGGTGGGGTGCATAGACGAGTGCAAAAGGGACAGATAAAACACCCTGTCCAGCCTGGGAGAGAAGTGTCCAGAAAGGGAAGTAGACCTGGCCCAACGATAAGGGAAATCATTCCCTTGGACGTAAAGGTCAGGCTCGAGAAAATGGCCTGGGCAAGAGAAGGAAGGAACCATGGAGGAGAAAATCACAACCATGGTTCACGAAGCGATGGAAACGTGGGCATCGCGAAAAGAGACAACGTACCTGACATCCAGCAATGATGCCCAAGGGGGAGGTAACCCTCCCCGTACGATGACATAAATTTGGACATTGCAAAAATAAATATGCAATACTTATAATATGTATAGACGTTTTCGTGAATATTATGGATGCGACAGTGCTGAGGTATGGTTAACAACTACCGACTTTCTGCGGGTAGGTCCTTTCGTGGTTATCGATTGTTTACGTCAAAATGAGTCCGTCAAGAGTGCCACTATTAATGTGCGAATAGAATTTGAATGTAAGGAGAATATACCACATATTGTCTCATCGTGCATGATCGTGTAGCTGAATACAGTCCGCTAACCAACATAGTGCGCAAACTCAACTGACATCAGAAAGTATGTATGAGAAAAGAATCATACATGAAACAATGTGCTATAAACGACATTGCTCTCCTGAACGTATCGAAGAATGTTTCACCATGGTTGTGTCGACGTTTGTAGACTTGCAAAGATTCATGGTTGGAAAGAGATTTATTGTAAAAGAAGCAGCAATACTAAAGAATGGAACTATTCTTTCGTACTACGTCTTCACGAGTCCGATGCCATGGCATCTGCTCACAAAATCAGACAAATCAAGAGCCTACTGGTTAACGGCTAATCATCATAGATTACGATAGGAAGATGGGACCGTCAAATACTGCAGAACTAAACATTTGGTTACTGTTGCTGTGACCGGTGATATGTATGGTGAGCTTGAAAACGATGCACCTCAATTTGTGTACGTGAAGGGGCATGAGAAGCGGAAATGGTTATTACATCTTCTGGATGACAGTGTAAGAAGCAACGTGATCATTAAGACCATGGACACCGATTACGATGATATGCCTTCTTTGCATAAATTGAATAATACTTTTCGATGTAATAATCATATGAAAAATTGTGCTTTACAGAATATACTAAAAATTTTCAATTGGTGGTGTCGAAGAAAATTGTACAATGTTTAATAACATTATTCAAATATACAGATGTTTCTTCCAACACGTTTATCCCCTTTCACCTCTTAGGATTTTATATGATAATTGTGTTTCATAAAAATACAGTTCTTTATTTGCGGTATGATGCTTATTAGACGTTCGATAGACTCTCGAGAGACATTTGATAGACATTCGATAGACGTTCGATAGACTTTCGATATGGCACAGTAAACGAAGGGTCCCGGGTTCGAGTCTGGCCTAGTTTCGACTTATTTTTTTCTTTTGACATATGCGTGACGTCATCATACATACTGTATGAATCTTCTCTAGACGTATACTAGCAACAAGTGACAGTGGTATAGGATGTTGGAGCGTTGGATAATAAGCGCCATGGCCCAGGTTCGAGTCTAACAACATCCCTGCAGCTTTTTCTCTCGTGGCGTCATCATATACACTGTAAGAATTTTCACTAAACGTCTAGTAGCAACAGGCGATGGTAGTCTTAGGAGGTTGGAGCATTGGATAGTAACCGCGAAGGCCCAGGTTCGAGTCTATCTACATACCGGCAGATTTTTCCCTGGACATAGGCGTCACAGCCACCATCTTGCCTATAGAATCAAAAAATTCTAGGAAGGAGGGGGAGTATCAATAAAGGAAGGGGTATCAATAAAGAGGAGAGTATTAATTAAAATTTTGATTAATAAAAATCGGATTTTGCAAAATTCTTTTGCAACTTGAGTTAAAACCGGCCTCTCTATTCTGCTGATACATACATTTACAGACCTCGCATATGAGACACAACACACATCCTGCCTGTGCTATACACATATCCATCTCTAACAGAATCGATAAAGTCATTAATACTTTTTTCGATCTCCTCTTTTACCGATCGTTCTTTTATATGGGCGCCCTCACGGATCCTCGTACAGGGAGTGTACCAACTCCTGCCAGGCTCTTTTTTCGGCCTCGGCGATGGCGTCTTTGAGGGCTCCCTTCGCTCTGAAGTAGCCCTTCCTCGCTTCTGCGGCTTCCCCATCGCATCGCCGGGCGGGGATATAGACCCATCTGGCGTGGACGGGGGCTTGCCGCAACGCGGCAATTTCCTCCATCCACCTGTACACCGCCCGGCGCGGACACAGGTGAGACTGGGGCATCACGACGTCGCACGCCGACGTCACGATACCCACCAACTCCTTGGCCCCCTCTCGGGGGGATCCCACTCTTCACCTGGCTCCTTAAGGTGCCAGGCCCCTTAAGGTGGCCACAAGGACGGCCACCTGGAATTTGTCCGCGTCCAGTTGACCGAGCACCCATCATTTCAGTAGGGAAAATTCCTCCGCTGGGCGACGGTCCAGCATCTGCTGAGGGGCGGGGAGACGGAGGGGATCACACTATATACCGGTGATTCGATAGTGTTTTGCCCCCGTCTCCATCACCCACTCCTGAAACACCCGGGCGGCCGAAGGGGAAACCCACGTCAAATCAATGACCGATTCCTCGTTGGGAGAGAGGAAGTCGGAGGGGGCACACTCTCCGCTACTTCCCTTGAATCTAGGGCAGTTGAGGTTGGAGCAACAGGCTTCACCTTCCTTACCTTCTCAGCAATCTCTGCTGTTGGAGGGGGAGCGCCTCCAGTCCCCCCCTCTTCCAGGTGATCCCTCATTGGGAACGAGCGTCGCAAGTCGCCCCCCTTTTCCTCGGCTCCCTCCTTGGCCTCGGCTCCGCTGGTGCTTCGTCGATGGGGGCTTGTCCCCCACTTTTCTCTTCTCCGGTTCCCTCGTCGGGGGGGGAGCAGATTCGTCCAGTCACCCCCTCTTCTGCACAGAGTCCCCCGAAGGGGAGGAGCGCTCCCTGTCTTCCCCCGGTTCCGGCTTTTCCGCGCCTCTTCTTTCTCCATTTCTTACCTCTTCTCGTGGGGGGTTTGCAGGTCGGCTCTCCCACATTATGGCCGGCCAGCCTGCCAGCGTCGGCGCAAACTGAACAGTGCGTCGAGGCCGCCCCGCACGTTTTAGGGCGGTGGCCGGGGTTACCGCAGTGGTAGCACTGACCGCTGCGGTCGACGGCGCTTGCGCACTGCTCGCGTACGTGACCCCACTCCAGGCACCTGGAGCAGACCACGGCGCGAGCGGGTAGCATCGCCACTCCGGCGTAGATCCAATCTACTTGGACCCGCTCCGCCCCTACGACCTTAGCGGCCGCCGCCTGTGGACACCGCACCACGACAGCTGCGATTCCTCGCTAAGAGACCCTCAGCTCGCCCACGGATATTTCCGCAGGTAAGCATTCCCCAGCTCGGGACACGGCAGCCGTCATCTCCTCGGCTCCGGTTGTCAGGTCAAAAAAAGGGACGCTTTTTGGTCACCTTCCCCAGCCGGCGAACGGTTCGCCGGCACACCCTGCGGTACTGTCATCGGGACGGGACCCTGATGCACAGCGGCCTTTACCTGACGGATCAGTGAACTCACTCCTCGCGTGTTCACCGTTGCCGACTATCGCCAGCTCCTGAACACCAGAGGTACTACTCCCTCCGAAAGGATCACCGGATGTGTGATCCAAGTTGCCGATCGCCAGGTGTTGCGCGACAGTTGTTTGAAGGCCAGACCTCGTCTAGCCCGCACTCAACCACAGCGTCACAAGAGGCTTGCAGGCGTGCCAACCTGGCCACCAACCCACGTAGGGTCATAGGCCGAAGGCGCCCCAGCTAGGTCACGGGGTACAGAGCTATGGCATGTGGCTCTACGCGGTCCGTACTACACCGCACCCGGCTAGAGCACCCCAGCAAGGCCGCACTACCGCCGCCACCGCCACCGCCACTGCCGCGATCACCACCCCCCGTAGCGTCATGCAGCAGTTGCCGCCGCAGCAGCAGCAGCAGAAGCCGCCACAGCAGCGCAACCACACGCAATCCACACGCCGAACTACAACCCAGCCGGTCCTCCAAAGAGGGTAAGACTGAGGCATCGATGATTACACACCCAAGTTGTCTCAGGAAATTTCCCACGCGGTACCCAGAAAAACTCTCCTTCAGAGGTGAACTGATTCATTCGGTGCGCGCATGCTCTCAGACACTGGAGTAAAAACGGCCCCAGCCGCTACCACCACAACCCCATCCCTTCGAGGATGCAACAACATCACCAGCCCCTCTTCAGAACCCTCCTACCCCACTCCACACATTCATACCGTATGAAAAATCCATCCCCCACCCTTGAGGAGCCCGCCTCGGTAGGTATCCCCAGCCACACTCCCAAGCGGGCCTCACGGAATCAAGGGGCATTGGTCTGACGAATCAGGGAGTGTAAGCATCCCCCGTTATCGACTATCCGCCGCCCCTGGAAACCAGGAGGTGATCCACTCGCCGATGAAGCCGCGGATCCCCAGAGGCCGAGACACACTCCACCGGGTGTTGCCTCGTTAGTCGGCCTCGTGTGAAAGAATTAGACCACACGAGTTCGACTGTGAGGACTCCATACCACGGTCGGCTGCATCACTAGGCTAACGAGTCCGACCTCCCGGGTTTTTATCTTGGGTTCTTTCTTCCCTTCGTTCGGATGTCTGGCAGCACCAGATTAACGGGCTCGATCATCCAGGTTTGGTGTCGTGAGTTTCCTTCTCCGGTTAGGTCGCTCGAGGACTAACGATTCCACTAGCCCGGGTTTTTAAATTGGATTTTACTTCCCCTCGTTCAGACGCCTGGCATCGCCAGACTAACGGGCCCGGGCTTGATGTCGTGAGTTTCTTTCTGCGGTTAGGTCGCCCGAGGGCTAACGAGTCCACTAGTCCGGGTTTATTAGTCGGGGTTTTTCCTTCGCCCTAGTGTCGGATGCCTGGACCGCCAGGCTCACGAGCTCGCACGCCCGGATTTGGTATCGTGAGTTTCCTTTCCGATAAGGTTTCCCGAAGGCTAACGAGTCCACTAGCCCGGATTTATTAGTCGGGGTTCTTCCTTCACCCTAATATCGGATGCTTGTCGCCAAATCGACAAGCTGCCGAGCCCGCACGCCCGGATTTGGTGTCGTGAATTTCCTCCCCGGTAAGGTCGCCCGAAGGCTAACGAGTCCACTAACCCAAGTTTGTTTACCTTCCCCATCCCCCCTTGGCCCCCTGGCCCCTCCTTGGTGTCTTAACGACCGTTTCCTCACCCCAGGCTTCCCATGGCAAAGAGGTCATGGTACTTCCTCAGGGGTCATTGGCGACGATAGGGCTCCTCCGCCACGTCAAGGCGACACCCATGGAGGAAGTTTGAAACGACTTACTCTTCGCCAATCACTCAGGTGTATTACCGTTTAACATCTTTATTGAAGCGGTATCATTTCCAGATTAGTGAGCTATTTCTTTCCTTTTTTTATTATAGAAATTGCAATTTTGATTCGTTGCCATCGGGAAGTAAACTCTACTCTTCTTTGACCTTTTCCTCCACCCAACCTACTATTCCTCATCCTGCGCTACATATTTCATATTTCACATACACAACCAGCCGTTCATTTATAATCTTGTGTTATTTTAGACCGATCATGGGGAGTAATTGTTTACGACCGCGTTCCGCCAAAAATGATTAGTCTTTTGCATATTGCTACCAAATTAACCTGAATAAAATGTATTTCAATTTTTTATAATTTATATTCGTTAATTTATGATTAGAATCACGTTAACCTCTTGCGACTTATCTCTGATTCCCACTATTAGCTTGCGGTCCAACCGCAGGTAAAAGATTGAGTTTTCTGACTAAACGTGGATCACCCGCTGTACGTCGCGAGTAAAGTAAATGAATCCTTCTAGTCTTTAACTTACATCGCGTATACATGTATACGTGCGGGACTCGCAAGCGTGGGAAACGTTACGTCCTTCACCAGGACATAACAATCCATTGAATTTTTACAGTAGACCTGGAACTGATGCGAATAATCCATTACTGTTCAAGTGTTACAGTCTTATTCTTTCCCGTGTTTTGTAGATTGCGTTTAATAAATCCTTATTGTCTGGTTATTTTCCTATTACATGGAAGAGATGCTTGGTCATTCCTATCCATAATATCGCGATATAAATCATCCAACTACAAGCCAATTAGCATTCAAAACGTTACGTCCAAGATTTTTGAAATCATTATTAGTTATAAGTATGAGCTTGGGCCAAGAACATTATAATTGATAAGCAGCATCGTTTTGTGACTAGTCGCTCTACTATTACTAATCTTGCTATACAGAGTGTTCAAAAAGTCCCAGACCAGTAAAATATCTCGAAAACAAGGCATTTAAGAAAAAAAATGTTTCGTACAAAAGCTGTATGGTTTCAAGGGGGATATAAAATAACTATATCAATATTATTTACAAATAGCGTCACTTTCGAGATATTCACTGGTCATTGTTTTTCTTAAATAGAAATCCCAATTTTTTATTATATTATCTTTTTTCACCCATTAATTGGAACAACTTCTGTCTGAAATATCTTTTTATTCATTAACATTTTATTATTTTATTTTATAAGTGCCGTCATCTGTAAACAAAATGATAGATATAGTTGTTTTCCCCTTAAAACAATACAACTTTTGTTCAAAGCATTTTTTTCTAAAATGCTTGATTTTCGAGATATTTTATCGGTCCAAGACTTTTTGGACATCCTGCATATCAGCATTTTTTTATTTCAACACTTGAGATGAGTTCCCAAGTCAATGCCGTATTTTCGTAAAGCCTTTAATACAATGGACCATTCGGTTTTCATGGCAAAGCTTTATGCTTTGGGGCTGCGTGGGAGTATATTATCATGGATATTTAGTTTGACCTCTAATAAAACTCTAACTGTTAAATTTAAAGAGTTTCATTCCAGTGACCTAAATGTTAACTCAGGTATACCACAAGGGTCTCACTTGATCCTCTGCTTTTTAACCTTTTTATTAATGACATTAAAGTTTTCAAGAATTGTGACTTTTTATTATATGTTAACGATCTTCAAATTTTTAGACATATTGATGGTCCTGATGATGCACTCTTTTGTTAAATTGTTGAGTTTGCGTACAGAATTCTAGGTTTTATTTATAGAACATTTAAGGTTTTTAGTAACGTTGTAACTTTTAAAAAATTATTTGTGACTTTAGCGCGGCCTCATTTAAAGTATGGTTCAATGATTTGGTCACCATATCAAAATAAGTTTATACTCCTTGTGGAGAGAATACAGTATCGGTTTTTTAGAATAGTTTCTTAGAATTTTAGAATGGAGACATTGTATATATTTGGGAAGGATTTGTATTAACGCAACGTCATATATGAATAATAAATATATTTGAATACACATCAGTTTCATAAACAAAATAATACATAAGGAACATGGCGTAGAAGATATATTACTGAGAGGGTAGGAGTACGAGGGTTGCCTTTTATATTTCGGGAATAAAGAACAAAAAAAGGAAATTAAACACCGTACATAGGTTTATTGTTTTTCAAAATATTTTCCATGAAGATCAATACACTTTTGCACGTGCTTGAACCAATTTTCGAAGCACTTTTTCCACTCCGATTGAGGTACCTCCAAAACATGCATTTTGAACGCATCAACCGCTTCTTCAGGCGTCGAAAAGGCGTTGATCTCGTAACTTATTTTTGATTTGCGGGAATAAAAAGAAATCATTGGGTGCCAAATCAGGGCTGTATGGCGGATGACTCATCAATTCGGCTTTTTCAGTTCTCAGAAAATCTCTTGCTTGAGCCGATGTGTGAGAGCTCGCATTGTCCTGGTGGAGAATGATGCGTCTTCGGCGGTTGGTTTCCCTTATTTTTCCGAAGACTTTTGACAAACTAATGGTTGTGTACCATTCAGAATTGACCGTCCGACATTGCACTAATGGTACAGTTGCCAAATGTCCGGTTTTTCCGAAAAAACAGGCGACCATTTGCTTCGAAGTGCTTCGTACGCAAACAACTTTTGTTGGATTTGGCTCATCTTGAAAGACCCATACAGTCGACTGCTGTTTACTTTCAGGCTCATACGCATAGATCCATGATTCGTCACCTGTTACGATATCATAGACATGTTTTGAAGCACCGCAATCGTATTTCTTGAGCATTTCTTTCGACCAATCGACACGAGCCTTTCTTTGAGCGATTGTTAAATTACGTGGGATCCAACGCGAACAAATTTTTTTTATAGCCAAATGTGCACGTAATATTGAATGTATACTGGTCCCACTAATGCCCAAGGATGCCTCAATCTCACGATAAGTCACATGACGATCTTGCAATATCAATTCACGCACAGCATCAATGTTTTCTGGAACAACAATAGATTTTGGACGACCTTCACGAAATTCATCACTAAGCGAACTACGGCCACGATTGAATTCCGTATACAATCTATATATAGTGGTTTTTGATGGTGCTTCATCGCCAAAGATCGAATTAAGTTCATCGATGCACTGTTGTTGAAATAATCCACGTCGAAAGTTGTAAAAAATAATTGCACGGAAATGCTCACGACTTAATTCTATTTCTTGGCCGACATCAATTTCTCATGTCACTATAAACAACACAAATGGCGAATGGACATCAAACGTTCTGAGTAAGTATACTGACAAAAAGTCGAACTTTACGTTAGATACGTCGGTTGTCAGATGGCAGCACCTGGATCGTCCATTCCCGAAATATAAAAGGCAACCCTCGTACTGAGGGTAGACTACTGAATACATAGGATGCGTACAGTTGAGGCACACCGATCGTGGTAGCACTGCAGTTAGACAAAAGCGCAAACCTCTTAGCGTCATTCTTTTAAACAAAAACTAAGATTACGGCAAAATACATGAATTCTCAACAGTATGAATGAAACCCTGTGCCTATGACTTACCACGATTATGAGCCTGAATTATTGCATCAAGGGCTATTGTTTTTAAAAATGAGAAAAATAGTTGCTGATTTATTCTCACACAATGTAAAACATTATAAAATCATATGTCCTACCATTCTTCAACTTTTTGGTTCCATGTGACGCCTAGATGTGTTCGCTTTTATAATATATTTAATATTGAGCATCATCGTACAAATTATGATAAATTCCATAGTATTACCCGGATTTGCTGCCTTCCTAACTTAAGGGAAGTAATCCGTGTAACTGGTCCAAAAAATTGATTTTTTTTTCATAAATCGGTAATAAAATATGTCGAAAATATATTCTCAAAATTATAGAGTGAAATTCGAAATCCTACGGATGCTACAGTTAGTGAATATTACGCGCATCAACCACCACTAGGTGTGCACTCGAAGCGCACGACAAGCCTGTCTCTCTCTAATCCCCCTGTACCTATTATGCGCAGAGCAGATGTTTGTGAAATATTATACTTACATAATGTTACGTTCTGCTGACTCAGCGGACCCTAGGCTTCTTTTATAAATAAGGGAAATCGAATTTATTACTTATCATATGACCGAATGCGCTCAGGCATGATACCACACGATGATATCTCTGGAATTTTCGATATCCCGAAAATACTAACAATCTTGAACCAACTCCTATCCTGTTTCCCACGCGCTTAATCATTGATAACAGTACCACGACATCGTTCTTAGAAATATCGATATTTACTTCCTAAGATAGCTGCCACGTTTTTTTTATGTACAAAAGACTTTCGAAATCCTCTTATTGCCACATGCATCTTATCTCCTATAAAATAATTTTCTGGAACATTTCCCCCAAAACCCCACTCTCTCAACCGAGCTGACTTTTTGAGGAAAGTCAAAAGCCTCACTCACTTCTCGCCAATCCAGCACCCAGAACAGACGCTTCTCTCCAGCACCCCTTCAGGGTTTCTTAACAATTTAGCCAACTTGTGGCTTAGACCGACCAGTATTCTTCACTTCTTAATTATTCGGTGCAACGATCTTGTGCCTTCTTGGGCCATTGAGAGCGATCCTGCCGAAATCAGCTGCCTGTCCTTGGCGCAGAACTTGAGGCATCTATCTTCACAGAGACGCAGCAACCACACCTTTCATTGTCTACTAAGATCAGAGAAGTCCAGCAGTAAGTTATTTATATTTTCCTTTACCTGAGTGAGCTTCCCGTTTCATTCTTTCTCTTTCGTTTCATTTTTTATCTTTCTTCTCTTTCTTTTCTTTTCCTTTCGTTTTACTTCCGTTTTCTATCCCCCTTGGCATTCCTCCTTAATAGTAAAATCCGGTGTCAGTGGCCCAATCCTTTCGAACACAGTCGGACATAACGAACACGGAATATTGTTCTGAGTAATCGAGAATCATTGTTCTGAGCGCGATTGTTAACCACATATGTATACGGACACATTATAAAATCTTACAAATTTTATTTCATTGTGAACTTCCATCTAATCACTAATAAAACAAGTTGTTTGTAATTGTAAACCAATCACGTTTTCCAAATAATTATTCTCAACCACAAATTCTCCCTTTCCTCAACTGTCGCTCACGGTCCTATCCCAGGTAAAAGGATTCAGTTCCTTGACCTAAATAAAGGACCACCGATGTACGTCCGCGCCAGATAAAGGAGTCATTCCGATCCTTGATCTGTTCCGCAGATTTGCGAGTACGTCGGAGCTTGCGAAAGCAAGCGTCAAGTTGCGTTCCTCCTCCAGGACGTAACAATAATATTTGATTTATTTTATTTCGCACGGTCAATCGTGCTCCGAATTTCGAACTGTGTGCGACAGTTCTAATAAAATGTCGTCATATCCGAAAGAAGCTAAGCAGTAATGCAGCCAGACATCTATGCCGGCAAGAGGATGCTTTCATGACAATCATTGGTGATAAAAATGGTGAAAATATAAGACAGAGTGCGAGTGCAAGAAAACTAAATTTAATGCTAGCAGTGAAAATATTAATTCAAGTCCAATGTACTGTTACAAGATGATCGAATTTGGTATTAGTTTTATTATACTTTCAAACTATATTATTGGCTATGAGTATAAACGAAATATGAAATTTGAGCAAGCAAGAAATCGTGGTCTCGGTTTCAAACTTGCACTTATATGCCGTTGCGGTCATCGAGACATAAATTCAAAACTTTTTATCGACAATGGATTTGAAATTAATCGCAAGATTGTGTTTGTTATACGACTTTTAAGCACCGGCAGAGAAGGAATAAATATTTTTTGTAATCTTACGTAATAATAAAACCTACGCCAAGAACTACAACAAACACCGACTGGAAAGGCAGGAGCGCGGCAGATTGAATAGCGCCAGGGAAGCTCGACTGGCTCGAAAACAACTTTTAAAACAAAATGAATTGTACGAGGAAGAAGGAAGACTATTGTATGGCTCTAAAATTGCAAATTAGCAATAAATAACCGTAAGTTATTAAAAACTTTAACTTTTTGCTTCTCGAAATTTTAAGTGCGTTTTTCTCGAAACTACTTTTTTGAAATTGGCTCACACGATAACTCAAAAACTACATTAATCAAGAAACATTAATCAACCACTCCAGTTTTTTGCACTCATCTAATAATAACATAAAAATAATAATAACATAAAATCTAATAATAACATAAAAATAAAAACATTCTCTTCAAGATTAACCTATAATTTTGATAAAATAATTAAATTCAACAATTTTTTTCTTTAAAAAAGACAATTTTCTGTAAAATTGGAAATTTCTGTTTCAAAGTCGTGCTATTTTCTTCTTTTTATTCAAGTTTTCTCTTTATTTTTAGGTTCACTGACAGCGTAAATTCATAGAGTTAGGAAAAATTTGGGTTTTTGGTTTTAGATGAATACAGCAGACGTCAGAGTGCGGACTATTTAAAACCTCTGGTACCAACAACCGTCTTTAAAATCAATTATATTGAAATTATTTTTTATGCAAAATAACATTTTTCACTTTTTTAAAGTATGAATAAAGTCTTCTGAAAGTTTCAAAAATATCTGCTTAATCCTATTACTGTAAAAAATTCATAAAATAAAATACTGCTCTTTTCTATCGAGTTACATAGATTATTTCTCTTAAATGATTGTAATATCTTTATTGATTCACTTTGTCCTCTTAAGTCCGTACTATAATAATGCCTAAAATGTGACTACACAGAGTGTCTCATAACTAATGTTGCAGAACTTGCAGAGATATAGATCGGGTTAAGACAAACATAAAAGTCCCCTTTTGCGAGACTCGCGATAATTATCGAGTTATTAATGACAGATCTGAGGAGTGAGAACACGGACATAGATGATTAGAAAAACGTTGCGGTTATTTCGACAAGAGCGCAGCACAATCGATCCAGCAACTGTGATCCAGCAGCGAGGGGAAGGACAACGCGTAGCTATTCGTGTTTTACGAGGGCGGTCCGATAAGTACTTAGCCTCACCGCCCGATGGCGCCACTATCGCAAGAGAAATTTACTATCGTGTAGTACATTCTCGTAGACGGCTACTGTCGAAATTTCAGCCGAATCGGACTCGTAGTTTTGTTTTGACCGCGTGTGGAAGCGGGCGTGTCCGCGGATTTTAGAAAAATGGAAAAAGAGCAATATCGGTCGGTGATTCGATTCTTGTTTTTGGAAGGGAAATCGCGCAGCGAAATCAAAGAGCGCTTGGATGCTGTGTACGGTGACTCTTCTCCTTCGATGGCGACCGTCAAAAATTGGTTTAACGAGTTTCAACGTGGTCGCACGTCGGTTTTTGATGAGCCACGCCCAGGTGCCCCGAAAACGGCTACCACGGAGGATAACATGACAAAAATCCACGATCTCGTATTGGCAGACCGCCGATTGAAGGTGCGCGAGATAGCTGAGACAGTAGGCATCTCAAAAGACCGCGTGGGTCATATCCTGCATGAAATTTTGGGCATGAGAAAGCTGTCGGCGCGATGGGTGCCGCGTTTGCTCACTCCGGACAACAAGCGCAACCGTGAGACCACTTCAGAGCAGTGTTTGACGCTGTTTAAGCGCAATCCGAAGGAGTTTCTGCGTCGTTTCGTGACCGTCGACGAAACATGGATCCACTGGTACACACCAGAGACCAAGGAATAGTCGAAACAGTGGACTTCACCCGGCGAAGGTGCTCCGAAGAAGGCGAAGACTGTCCTATCGGCCGGAAAGGTGATGGCCACCGTTTTCTGGGATTCACAAGGTGTGATCTACATCGACTACCTGGAGAAGGGCAAAACGGTCACAGGGCTGTACTATGTAATTATTGGGCCGATTCGACGCCGAATTGCAGAAAAAACGGCCCCATTTGGCGAAGAAAAAAGTGCTCTTCCACCATGACAACGCACCGGCTCACACCTCCGCCCTCGCCACGGTCAAATTGGTCGAATTGGGCTACGAACTGCTGCCCCATCCACCGTATTCTCCAGATTTGGCCCCGTGCGACTTCTTTTTGTTTCCAAACTTGAAAAAATCACTCGCCGGGCAGAAATTTGAGTCGAATGAGGAGGTCATCGCCGCCACGGAGGCCTACTTTGCAGACCTCGAGAAAACGTATTTTTCAGACGGGTTAAAGAAGTTGGAGCATCGCTGGGTCAAGTGTATCGAGCTAAAAGGAGACTATGTTGAGAAATAAATCGCCACTTTTCCAAAATTTTCGTTTTTCTTTTGTAGGCTAAGTACTTATCGGACCACCCTCGTATTTCGCCACATCTGTTTCGCTGCATGCCGCCAATAGTTGATAAGTCGATTGAGCCACACTGTGACCTAATAGGCTGCGAAGCTTCTCCAATCATCTATGTCGACGCGCACTCACTCGTCAGATTTCTGTCATTAATAACTCGATAATTATTGCGAATCTCGCAAAACGGTATGAGGCTTTTATATTTGCCTTAATCCGCTTTATGTTTCCATGAGCTTTGTAACATTAGTTATGAGATATCCTGTATAATATTACTATATATATAAAATGTATATAAAACTATATATATAAAAATAGGAGGAAGAAGGGGAAGGAGGGCTCCCCATGATGCGCCATTTTGCCGTGGTGGGGGAGCTTTGGGTTCCAATGATCCCATAGAGCTATACTGGCGGGGAGTTCGCTCTCTGATGGGTCCAGCCGAGCCGGGCAGGCCTGAGGAGTAGGGCCCGTACTAAGAGCGCATGTAGAGGGTAGTGGCCCTCAAATCAAGTCCACTCCTCCAAAACCAAAGTATGCAGGCACCGTGCCGAGGACTGCATGGTCATGTGGAGATTAAGTAGCGCAGCCGCAAATGGTCCCTCGGGGGCTCCTGGGGCAACCCCTGAGCACTCCTGTCCTCTTACCCTGTCATGGCGGCTCTGGCGGGGTGGACATTTGTTCCGACCACTCTCGTGGAACGCAAATGGAGTGTAATTGTTTTCAAAACTCTAATACCTCTTATGTCTTCGGACACCATGGAACTCGAGAGCAACATCATCGCCAGTTCGAGCATCGATGGCACTGTGATGCCATCCCAGGATTTTCGACATTCATTCTCGAAGGTAGTGTCCTCGATATCATTGATATCGAGCGTGCAGACACACTATCAACCTCCGCAGGAAAAGGGAATCGAATCCCGATGAGGACTGGGGAGAAGCTAGGACCGCTTTTCTCAGAGCGAAGATTTAAAAATGCACCCACGATTGATGGCAAACCGATCATCAGGAGCGACGTGATCCTGGGCCAGAACTCAAGAATCATCGTGGGTGCGGGGCCTAGTCCTACGGCCATCGACGGGATCAAAAAGAGAAGACCGGCGAAAACAATTAAGGAAAAGTCGGCCATAATTCTGAGAAGAGCGGGTTCCGAGGCGACTTTGTCCTCGACATCGGAAGCTGATATAAAATTGAAGCTGGTGAAAAGACCCAGGGGCAGGTCCTCTACCACTTTCGAAGGGGTTGGCCTGCGCCAGGAGAGAGAAGAAGAGGAGAAGAGGAAAGAGGAGGAATTGCGGCGCATAAAAAAGGAGGTCACAACCCTTCTAGGTAAGGGCCTTCGAATTACATCCAGGAAGGAACGACCCGTGAAACAAGTGTTAAGAGACACTTGCAACGTGGCAACCTTAAGAAACGCGGGGATGGCAGAGCTTGCTGCCAAAATAGGAAAGGCATTCGACGCAATAAAATTAATAGCGAAACGTTCCAAGACGCTGAAGTGGACTTTCATAGGTTTATTAAACCGCGCTGTGTGCCAAACGAAGGCAGCCGCGACCACGATGATTGCCAGGCTGGAGGTTGCGGAAGGCTCCCCAGCGCTGCTATGGAAGAGGTGAAGCAAATGAGGGAGGAGGTAAAGGCCATCAGAGAAGAGAATCAGGATTTTCGGAAGGATACTAACAAGCTAAAAGAAGCTAAGGTATCACCATCCAGCTCCACCCTCACTTCATAGGACGACGCATATCAAGTCGACGAACCATATACCCAACATGGAAAAGTGCCCCAGCGGAGGAGGAGGGTGATGGTAGAATCGCTCTCCCCTCCTTCAATTCCGAAGAGAAAGGAGCATGTGAGGACTCCCGTTGACAACCAGGGGGTCTCCACATACAACGATAAATTGCCAGAGGAGCCCCCTTCCCCGGCATGGAAACCCTCTTTATAAGGGACCTCCAAACAACTTGATGATTCCCTGACTGATCTGAGAAGTAGTGAGGAGGCGGAGCATGAGCGGCTGTCGCAGCAGATTCTCCGTCTCCTCGACCAGCGGGACCAGCTGGCCATGGGTCGAAAGGTAAGGCCTGCACCACCAACAACCGTGGCCTCTTCGCCATCACCGCCGAAACCCTCTCCCCCCAGCCAGGCTTCCGCACTTGGAAGGGCACAAGCAGTCCGGGGCAGTCGGGAGCCGAGAAGAGGGAGGAAAGGATGAAAAGGGAAACCTCTAAGAAAAAGGAAAGCAGGAAGAGGAGACCGGAAGCCGCCATATCAGCGGCGGCAACATTAGTGGCAGCAAAGCAATGGCCTCCTGTCTCTCCCCCGAGAAGGGCCAACGCCGCCACCAATACCAGCGCCAAGAAGGAGGCATCTGTACCACATTCCCCCACAATGGCGGCCATGCCTACCATCGAGGCGTGGACGACGGTGGTGGGAAGGCGAGCGAAGGAAGGAAGGTGGCAGCAAAAGAGCGGGAGCTCTTGTCTCCTCTCCAACGAGGAGAACCACCGGGGGGACCACCACCTACCCCAAGAAGAGGATCAGGCCGTCGAGGATGACAGCCGTCACGGTCACCTGCCTCCCGGACTGCTACGAAGTGTTCATGAGGGAAGCACGCCGCCGGATCGTCCCGTCAGATCTGAGGATAGATAAACTCTGAAAGGTGCGTCAAGCTCTAACGGGTGCGGTCTTGATAGGAACTCCAGGCCTTGACGCGGGAGGGGGGAGGACCGACCGTATGATAGCCAAGCTAAAGGAACTGGCAGAGATCGAGATACATGCAAAGACCGGAGAGAGGCGCGTCCCTGCACTCTCTGGCCTGGACTGAACAACAGTCTCTGAAGAGTTATCGTCATCACTTTCCTAGACCGGAGGATGTACTCCAGATCTAAGGATCTCCCCTCGTGGGATAACGACCTGTGTGGTGCGGTGTCCGCTTGCGGCTGCATCCAAGATAGCCGTGGCGGAACGGGTCCAAATAGGATGAATCTGTGCCGGGGTGGCGGTGCTGCCTGCCCGCGCGATCCTTTGCTTCAGATGCTTGGAGCGGAGTCATGTATACGGGCAGTGCAGAAACGTCAATCGCAGCGACCAATGTTATCGCTGCGGTACCCGCGATAGCCAGTGCAAAAATCAAGGCCCACTATTCGATGTGCGCTGTAGTAGGCCGACCGGCGGGCCATAAGGTCAGTGGTTCAGCATGTAAGCTTTTCTCCAGCAAGAAGAAGAAAAAGAAGGGGGAAAAAAGGAAAAAGGCGACTAAAGGAGGGAGACGGCTAGCGCTTTCCTCCCACGAAGAAGGCCGGCAAGTGGGGGGGCAGGACGCGCCCCCTCCACTTATAAAGGTTGACGAGGGAGCAGGAAATATAGCACCACCACCACTCCTGCTATCCAGGAGAACAATGAGAAGAAGGGGGAGACCGACAGCACTCCCCTCCCACCAAGGGATGCAGTTCAAGGGGGGAGATACGGCGGGCTCCCCCCATTGAGGGACGCCGTCAGGAATGAGGAGATAGGGGATTCGCTTCTTCCCCCCCTTCTTCGGGGTCTTCTTCTTTCTTGAGTATGGGTATCCCAATTTGTGAGGCCGTGCTCTCGGCCATCGTGGCTGAGTCAGAACTCCGTCTGTTATCGAGGCCGTTTTCAACGAGGCTACCACGGCACTTTCTCGGGGGAGGGCAATCAACCGAAATCTTCATCGGTGCTGCCCGATACCGCCTCTGGGGAGGCGATAGAGGTTGACCACCCGGAAGAAGTGACGAAGGTCTAGTCTTCATGCTCCTCCAAGTCCTTTAAGCCAATCCCGGCCGTGACGAAACATCGTAAGATTTGTTTCTGCACAGACTTGCGGAGTCTGACGCTGTGCTGGGGTTGATCGTCGTGCCGTTCCGGACGCCTTGAAACAGTGCCAACTGACATTGTAGCCCAGACGGCACGGTAGCCGTGGTGGCCCGGCCTATAACCTCCACCCCCCTGCGTTTGCAAGGCCAGGGAGGAGGGGTACGTGACCATAGATTAGGGGCCCATCGCCGTGGTAAGGATGTACTTGCACCCCTGGAGCAATCCACGTTTGCGGGACCATGCCCACGTCATGGAGATCCTAGACAAGTTCGAGGAGGTGGTGCGACATTGCCGTCCCTGACCTGTCGTCGTGGCTGGAAATATTAACGCCTACGCCCTGGGGCTGCGTTCCCCGGCAGACGGATCCCCATGGCAAGGCCCTCATGGATTGGGCAGCAGCGTATGTCTTCTCCTGGTTAACAGAGGGACTACCAGCACCCGCGTGCGGCCGCAAAGGGAGTCGGTCATTGACCTAACCTAGGTGTCCAAGCTCGCGGCCACCGATAGCTATGTTCGCCTGCTTCGTCAAGGTCTTCAGTCGGTAGTCGTGAGGGCGATCCAGACATTTCGGACCACCTCCTATATGGCGGCAAGCACCCTGGCCGGCTTTCCTCCCCCTCAAGCTCCTTGCTACCGAAAAACATGTCGTATATTAGCGTATCAAGGAGCTCCGAGGGGGCTGGATCTTTCGGCCAGGGATCTGGCGGTCTTACAATCCCGGGCGCGGAACCGGACTATTGCAAAGTGGTCGGACCCGCAAGTGTCCGGTCTTCGGACAGCCGAAGCCTCCCGATCCTGTCTCGCAGAGTATCTCGTGGACAGGGATGAGCGCGGTTTGTCTTTCCATCTGGTGCAGATACCAGCCATGGGTGTTTCGGCACCGGATATCTGCACCGGATCTGGAAGGAGCCATGACACGATGCGATCACTGCTCAGCGCTTGAGGACATACGTTGGCGACATGCTTCGCATGGAGCCAGCAGCTCCGTGAACTCGCCCGGGCAGTAAGTGGCCCTGCCCCGGATCTCTCTCTCCTGACCCTTTTCAGGGCCATGGTCAAGAGAAGCGAAGTCTGGGCGACGGCGGTCTCCTTCGCTAGAGACGTAATGTCTCGCAAAGAGGTCGCCAAGTGAAAGTGCCGTCCGCGTCATCGGGCTCGACGATTTCGGCGGTGCTCCCCACAGGACAGCGACCCTGATTAGCTGCCGAGACCGGACTTGCGTAATCAGCGTAACGTCTACGGTTCGCACCTGTCTGCCGACGAGGGGGCATTAGGCCGACGTAGCGGGAGGTATGGAAATTCCCTCTCCCCTGATTAGGGCCGCCCCCTTGTGTGCTTGGCATGGGCGGAAGACGCCAAGTCGCCAGGGGGGCATCCATCCCCTCGTGTGTCCGGCAAGGGTAACTTGGAGGTTGGAGCCGAGTTCCGCTCCTCAACGCCCCTTTCAGTCCATTGAAGGGGGAGGGGGTCTCCCTTTCCTTTGTTAAACGCAAAACAGGAAAGCCAACCCGGCCAGATGAGTCTGTCCGGTCGGGGCGCCGCACCCCACCGTTTGGGAATGCGGCACTAGAACGAGGGGCTCGCTCGCGAGCCTCAAGGCCGGGGTGCTGAGGATGAAATGTTGACGCAGTCCCCCCAGCACCCCACTACAGCCCACCTAGAAGGCATCCCGGGCGGGCTTTAGTCAGTAAGAGCCCCTCCTCAAAGGGGCGGGGGTATCTATAAGGAATTTCCCCCATAACCAAGAAAAAGGAAAGGAAGAAAAAGAATTTTTTCTCTTTTTCCTTTTCCTTTTCTTTTTTTTTCTTTCTTTCTGCTTTCCTCTTTTTCCCTTTTAATTATATGAGAATCTTCTTATTCGTTATACTATTGTGTCAATTATTGTATATCAATTATTGTATATCAAAAGGTTCAGACCCATATATTATTAATAAATAAATAAAATAAAAAATATTAGAGAATGAGAGCATGAGCAAGGTTGTAAAATGTTTCGAGAATTTTTGTTTGCTATAACAATTAGTGCATATTTAAGAAATTAATATTTCATATAATTTTTTAACTACTTTATTAATTTTATTGTTGTTTATTGATCATTAGAAAAAATGAAATATTTTTGGAATACTTTATTAATCTGTTTAATCGACCGTTAACATTATTTGGAAAATATTTCTTTATTATTTCTTTTTATTTTATTTTTATATTATTTAATTTATTTTATAATATTTTAACTTATTAAGATTATTTAATATTATTAACCGAAATCTCCATATCGGTAAATTAAGAGCCTTAATATTAATTTTATTGATCAAAAATGGATTATTTTCTGTTCGCGCAATAGCGTACATTGGAGGCAGATTCCTCCTTTCGCGGCGTTCCGAGACACGATTTGCACGTGTCGACGCTCATACGGCGCGCATGCGGCTGCCGCATGTCAACATTAGAGATTCACGCGCCGGTTATCTGTTGTTTCTAAATTTCTTGTTTGAGTCCTTTGTTTTCTCTGATCCTCTTTGTTCCAAATGTATCAGCTGCGTGTTCTGAAAAACAATATAAATTCGAGACAAAGTGGAGCTCGCTCTCTTTTCTTTTGGACCGTTTTGCGAATCATTCCGAAGTAAGGGAATCAATTTTCTTCGACACGTGAGCGCGAGCTGACTCGGTAAACACCGATCTTTAATTTGTTTGTACTCGGAACGCTCTTCAAGAAAAGACCATCGATCTTCGCCAGCGCGAGCCTGGTCCAAACATCAAAAGGAGCCACGGAGGAGTCGCCGATCGCCCTCCACGACAATCTCCGTTTAGGCGGTCGCGGTCTCGGTCGTTCGGTATAGCGCACGCCGAGACACAATTGTAATCGGAAAGTCGACCATGGGGATTCCTCATAATTGTCGAGATCCCACTAATTTTCGAGCGTTCGAGCGAAATAAAAGAGCTCTGTTCACCAAATTCACGGATCTGATTCTTTACTCCTCACCGCTTGACGAAGAAAGCGATTTTCGGTCCCTTGCGCCTTTTGCGAGACGAATCCAGCAAACGCGTGTAGCGTGAACCGGCGCTCGTGCATCTTCGCTGATTCGAGACGCGCCGTTCGCGATCGCGCGAACATTGGTCCTTCGAACTGGATTCAAGGTGACTGACGTTGAGGACGAACTATTGGGTCAAACACCGGTGACGAAAAGAGAATTTCTTATAAAGCAGCAGCAGCTTCAACGGTCGATTGAGCGATCGCTTGACAACTTTCGGAAGCTCGGGCGGAATAACCACACCGCCGCTAAGGTTCGATGTCGCATGCGAATGCTGAAAGATCTCTGGGAGCAATATCAGGATGGTCATAGCGCTCTGCAACGAGCCATTCCGGAGATGGAACGAGCTAATGTGGACTATTTTAAATTGAACCAGTTCGACCGGACTGAAGATGTCTACATATTCACGATGAACACTATGTCTGAGGCCTTGGATGCGATGGAATTAGCCGTGACACTCGAGCCGATCGTCATTCGGATCGATCACGTGGTAGCTTCGCGACTCCGAATCTCCCAGCGATTAATTTGCCTCCATTCGACGGGAACTATGCGAGATAGGAGCATTTCCGAGACCGTTTCACCTCATTTATCATCCAGAATCCTGATCTCTCGGACTTTTCGCGTATGTATTATCTGTCGTCTAGTCTGACGGGGCGCGTTTTGGAATGTATCGTGTCATTTCCAGTCACCGCCGATAGCTTTCACACGGCTTGGGAGTCGCTAACTCAACGTTTCGAAAATAAGCGCCGATTGCTCACGCGACATTTTGCGACCCTGTTGACCTTGCCGAAGAGTTATCGAGAATCCGCCAGTGAGTTGCAGTCAACTTGTGATACGGTCACTACGACTCTCGCAGCGCTGCGAAATCTGAATCGAACTTCCACGCAGCTTTGGAACGACATTCTAGTATACATAACAAGTCAAACGCTTGACCCCGTGATGTTCAAAGCGTAGAAGCTTCGAACGATGGAGGGCGATAAGCCTCCATTTTTCGATGACTTGATTCGATTTCTGGTAGCTCGCTCTCAGGCGCTCGAGAAGTCGGCTCAGACACCGACCACGCGCACGCCTCCCAAATCAAAGGAGTCACATTCTTTTCGTAGGATCAGCAGCGCTGCAACAGTCGCGGTCTCGCCGTCGGGTTGCGTATTGTGTAACGCAAAACACTGTTTGAACTCGTGTCCGACCTTTGCGAGTTGGAGCCCGAATCGACGTCGCGACTTTGTAAACAAATCAAATCGCTGTTTCAATTGTTTGAACAAAAGTCACTCGATCCAAGCGTGTAAAAGCAAGTATACATGTCGGCTATGTCAAGGTCGACATCATACGGTGCTTCACGTCGATCCGGCCTCGAGCTCCGACGCTCATCCGAACGCGATTTCGACCAGCACTCATGACCCATGCGCTAAATCAGTTTCGCAGCTGCGGGAGATAGCATCTCTGGGCGCGTCCACGTGCCCGCGGAATTTGAGTCGAGTGTTGTTGGCTACTGTTTGGGACACCGTCTCTGTCTCGTCCGGCCGTTCCGTGCGAGCGCGTGCCTTACTCGACCAGGGCTCTGAGATGTCCTTTGTGACTGAGAGCCTCGCTCAGTTATTGCGCGCCCGTCGCATTCGCATGCCGGTCACGGTTTCGGGCATTGGATGCGTTAGCGCCGGAGTCTCATCAAGCCGTTCGAGTGATCATTTCGCCTTTCGACGTGTCCGTCCCTAGCTTCGCGACGATCGCGTTAATAATGCAAGCCTTGACCGATTACGTTCCGAGCACTTCGGAGACTTCTCCCGTCACTCGGTGCTTTCCCGACTTGCATTGGGCCGAACCAGATCCGATCAGTCCGCGGCCGATCGACTTGATCATCGGCGCCGATCTTTATGGAGAATTGCTCCTAGACGGTCCGCCGAGCTGCAACAGGGCGTCTTGTTGCTCAGAACACCGCTTTCGGCTGAGTTCTGTCCGGCCCATTGTCTGGCGCCAACGCTGAACAGTCTGTTCCTCCGTCAACCAAATCAGAAGCGCACACTCGAGTGATTCAGTCGCTTTATACCATCGAGTCAACAACTCTCGAGGATGAGCTTCGTCGGTTTTGGGAGACTGAGGAGGTTCCATCGCGGTCGCCTCCTCAGCCCATTGGACGAGCGATGCGAGAGTCACTTTCGCGCCACGCACTCCCAAGACGAGGAGGGTAGATACGTAGTTCGCATCCCGTTCAGGGAGGGCCCACCGATTTCCATCGGCCGATCGCGCGACCGTACCGAGCGACTTCTACGAAGTCTACACCGCCGATTTGCTCTGCATCCGGAGCATCGCGACGAATGTATTCAATTCATGCGTGATTACGAATCTCAAGGGCATATGCGCGTTGTCTCGCACGATATCAATTCCGACTCTCAGACCGTTTACATTCCGCATCATCCGGTCATTCGCGCGGCGAGCACGACCATCCACCTGCGCGTGCTCTTCAACGCGCCTAGTGTCACCACTAACGGTACCTCACTAAACGAACATCAGTTCACCGGACCCAAGCTGCAAGAAGATCTTGCGACGGTTATTTTGCAGTGGAGACAATTTCGATATGTCTACGCAGCCGATATCAAACAAATGTATCGTCAAATCAAAGTCGATTCACGAAACGCGAATTATCAGAGGATATTATGGAGCGCTAACCCGGATGAGGAAATTCAGGAGTTTCAATTGCTTACTATGACTTACGGGACAGCTGCGGCTCCCTATCTCGCGCTTCGCGTGTTACGACAGCTTGTTGATGACGAGGGTTCGGAATTCCCTCTTGCGATTCCGGTCATGCGACGCGGGATTTACGTCGATGATATTTTGTTTGGTGCAGACGATGCATCGCGCTTACAGGCAACCCGCGATCAGCTGGTTCAGTTGTTGTCACATGGCGGGTTTCGTTTACATAAGTGGGCTGGCAACTCGCGCGCGTTAATGGCCGGCCTTGACGCGGAGACTCAGAGCTTCGCTTCTACTGCAGCAGGACGAGCGAATCAACATTCTGGGCGTGTCGTGGAATCCGCGGCTCGATTCGTTCGAATTTCGAACCTCGCTCGCCGAACGCGTGCCGACCACCAAACGCTCCATCCTGTCCGTCATCGCTGGACTATTTGATCCGTTGGGATGGGTGACTCCGGTCACTCTCCGCGCGAAGGTTTTAATGCAGGGTCTTTGGAAATTGAGGCTCGGATGGGACGACTCGCTGCCGCCCGACGTGCTGGCGTCGTGGCGGGCGATCTTCGATAAATTCTCGTCCGTTAACGGATTCCGCGCTGGACCGGGCAGCGTCCTCATTTCTCCGACATCGAGTTACTCGGCTTCGCCGATGCCTCGTCCGTCGCTGTCGTTTATATCAGAATGACCTCTCCTTCCGGAGACGTTAAAGTCGCCCTCCTCGCGGGCATATCCAAGGTAGCTCCGTTATCTACCGTCAGCATTCCGCGGTTGGAGTTGTGCGCTGCGGTGTTGCTCGCGCGCCTGATTAATTTTATTGAATCCAGTATTGACGGGTCGGGGATAAAGCGCGTCTGTTGGACTATACAGTCGTATTAGCATGGCTTCGTCAGCATCCTTCCTGTTGGAAAACTTACGTGGCCAATCACGTATCCGATGTGCAGTCTCGGTTGCCGAATGCGGAATGGCGTCACGTCCCGACACGTGACAATCCCGCGGATTGCGCGTCGCGGGGGTTGTTCGGCGATGAACTAGTGTCGCACTCCTTATGGTGGAGCGGCCCGCCCTGGCTCCCGCTTCCGGAGCCCCGGTGGCCGCGCGTCCCTCCCCTTTGTCCGACTGCGGAGGAGTACGTCGCCCCTCCAAAAGTCGTCTCTCATGCCGCCCATCGCCTAGGATCTTGGGATCTGAGCGACAAGATTTCATCGTGGACAAAGTTAATTCGCGTCACCGCATACGTAATGCGGTTCATTCGACTCTGCCGAGACAGAGAATCGAGACACGAAACTCCTCGTGCTCCGGCGTCTATCAGTCCAATCAGTGCGCAGGAGTTTCAATCCGCAAAGCTCCATTGGTTTCGGCGAATTCAGAGTGACTTGTTCTGGGATGAGATTCTTTACTCTCGAATTCCCAACCCGTCTCTCGCAGGAGCATTCTCCTTCCTTTGTGGCCGTTTCTGGACTAAGAGGATCTGTTGCGCGTGGGCGGGCGGCTGCGAGAGTCGCCCATTCCGTACGCCCAATGTTACCCGATCCTGTTCGCGGTTCACCCGCTCGTCAATCGCCTAGTAGAGTACACACACCAAAAGATGCTCCACGCCGGCCCGCAACTTACCCTCGCAACAGTGCGGTGGGAAATATGGATTTTGCGAGCCCGATGTGTTGTTCGGGCTGTCATCAAACGATGCGTCTGCTGTGCCAGGCAGGCTGCGATTATTCCGACGCAACTGATGGGCGATCTCCCCTCTGCCCGAGTTTCGCCATCGTACCGCTGCTTCGTACATTGCGGAGTTGATTACGCTGAGCTGGTTCAGGTTCGTGCCTCTATTGGTCGCGGAGTGAAAACGATCAAGGCTTACGTCGCTTTATTCATTTGTTTATTCACTCGAGCCGTCCATCTTGAGCTGGTCGGCAGTTACTCTGCTCAGTCGTTCTTGAATGCGTTCGCTAGATTCTGCGCTCGTCGAGGATTGCCGCGAGCGATGTATTCGGACAACGGGATGACGTTCGTCGGGGCAAATCGTGAACTCCCGACAGCTTATCGAGCTGCTGTCCACGACCCGCGGTTCTTAAGCCAAATTGCGAGTGACGCCATCGAGTGGCATTTCCTCCCACCCTCCGCCCTGCACTTCGGCGGATTGTGGGAGGCTGGAGTCCGCTCGATGAAGCATCATCTGCGACAGACGCTCGCTGATCACGCGCTTTCATATGAGGAGTTCTCAACGCTCCTGTGTCGTGTCGAGGCGTGTCTTAATTCGCGTCCTGTTGCGCCTCCGAATGACACTGCTGACGATCTCAGAGTCTTAACTCCGGCGCATTTCTTGACCGGCGGCGTGGTGACGTTTCCCTCGGAACCGTCGATGCTCGATTTGCGTGAGAACCGACTGATTCGGTGGCAAATGATTCGCCGTATAACCGAGCGTTTTTGGAAATTGTGGCAAACTGATTATTTGAATCAGTTGCAGCAGCGCTCAAAATGGCGAACCGAACAAGATCCGATTCAAATGGGTCACACCGTACTGATACGCGACGAGCGCCTCTCCCCGTGTAAGTGGGAGTTGGGACGCGTAACAGCTTGTCATCCCGGGACTGACGGGTTGACTCGAGTTGTTACCGTCCGCACCGCGAACGCGACATACAATCGTCCCATCGTTAAGCTGTGTCGGTTGCCTATCGATCTCGACGGATCGTCTGAAAAGGAGTGGAGAGTTAAAGATAATAGTGTCTCACGCTAGATCATGTGTTGTGGTTGTTGCGACGATCGACGTTTCTACGGATCGGAGGCCCCAGCGCATCCGCGTTCCGTGCGTGTCTGGTTAAATTGTAAGATCAGTTCCGCAATACGGAACTGCTCCAAAACAAAGAATAAAAAACCATTTTTCACGTTCTTCCATTCCTTGTCGATGCTCGCGCCGTCAATGCGAATAAAAGTTTTGGTTATTTTCTTGCGAGCGATCGATTTCGACATGCCGGTGTTTCGAAACTAATGTTTCGAGGCGGGCGGTACGTTCGCGCAATAGCGTACGCTGGAAGCCGATTCCTCCTTTCGTGGCGTTCCGAGACACGATTTGCACGTGTCGACGCTCATGCGGCGCGCACGCGGCCGCCGCATGTCACCATTAGAGATTCACGCGCCGGTTATCTGTTGTTTCTAAATTTCTTGTTTGGGTCCTTTGTTTTCTCTGATCCTCTTTGTTCCAAATGTATCAGCTGCGTGTTTTGAAAAACAATATAAATTCGAGACAAAGTGGAGCTCGCTCTCTTTTCTTTTGGACCGTTTTGCGAATCATTCCGAAGTAAGCGAATCAATTTTCTTCGACACGTGAGCGCGAGCTGACTCGGTAAACACCGATCTTTAATTTGTTTGCGCTCGAAACACTTCAAGAAAAGACCATCCATCCTCGCCAGCGCGAGCCTGGTCCAAACATCAAAAAGAGCCACGGAGGAGTCGCCGATCGCCCTCTACGACAATCTCCGTTTAGGCGGTCGCGGTCTCGGTCGTTCGGTACAGCGAGCGCTGAGCCACAATTGTAATCGGAAAGTCGACCAGGGGGAATCCTCATAATTGTCGAAATCCCACTAATTTTTGAGCGTTCGAGCGAAATAAAAGAGCTCTATTCACCAAATTCACGGATCTGATTCTTTACTTCTCACCACTTGACGAAGCAAGCGATTTTCGGTCCCTTGCGTCTTTCGCGAGACGAATCCAGCAAGCGCGTGTAGCGTGAACCGGCGCTCGTGCATCTTCGCTGATTCGAGACGCGCCGTTCGCGATCGCGCGAGCGCTTACTTTAAATCATATTTTCTATTTATTATTAAGAATATTTATGACTTTAAATTATTTATGGTTATTGTTACGAAACATTACACTCTTATAAGAAACAAATATAGAATATATTTTCCAACCTTATCTTTTAGTTTATTATTCCGCGCTTATACATTTTAACAAGCTTTAATAAGGGACAAAGGGTTCCAGGTTTACATTTTGATATATCAATACGTGTTTGGAATTCGACCGATCAGCGTGTTCGAGCGGTGATTATTATAAGTTCAACGTTTCTGTTTCGCGACCGCTCGGCACGTGTCCCGTTCGTGCTCGCATGTTTTGCTGTCAGTCACAATCTTTTCACGTGATTTCTTGTTACCGCGGATCATCCGATGTCGGGCAGCCAATCAAAAATTCGTGCGTGTCGCTTAACCGCCGTAATCTTCGTACAAGATTTCGGTGATCTAGCATTCGCAATTGTCTTCTGTAGAGTGTCACATAAATCTAGCCGATCATCTCACTCAGGGTTTTGTTCTTTTTTCTCGGTTACATTGTCGCGTACGCCTGCTGCATTTCGTGCAGCCCGCCCGCTACTATTGTGCTTCGTAATCAATGCAATCGGTGCGTTTCGGTCGATAAACGTCGACATTCAAATTGATTGTGGTGTCGTCCACGTTCTTAACCCGATCGTCGGAGAACGTGATACCGCGATCGCGATCCCTCGTGCTTCTCACGAAATTCGGCCGTCCGCGCTCAAGATCTCCGTTCCGAAGGGCGCTAATTGAGCGTTCGGCAAGATTTCCGTCGCGTCGTTTGAAGCATTGTCCGAGGGATTCAAGATTTCCGTCCGAATTTTAAAGGTTACCGCGCCCGCTATTGTTCTGGCTATCGCCGTCATAACGACTTTTTGTGTACTTGCGGTCTTTTGATCTTCAATTGTGTTTGTGGACCAATTAAAAATGGATTGAACGTTTCAAAATTAATTGTATTTGAAGGCGACCCTTCATGCCTGTTCCTTAATTCGTCAACCTCCTACACACTTCGACACTCAGCGCTGTGCGGTCCCGACGTTCATTTCTTTCGAAGCATTCGGCACGTTCGTGAGAATGCAGAGTGCTCAATTTTCGAACAAAAATTTGGTCCTTCGAGCCGGATTCGCTAGTGTGTAGAACGACTCTTTTTGGAACGGTGACCTCGATCATTGTGCCAAGTTCACGATGACGGACTTGCTGGCCAAACAGCTGCTTGTACAGCGATCGATCGAGCGCTCTCTCGACAATTTTAAGAAATTGGGGAAGGCCAACATTACCGCAGCCAAGATTCGAAGTCGAATCGCCACGCTGCAAGACAACCGGACGCAGTATCAGGACGAGCATGTTCGTCTAATGCAAACAGTGCCGGAAATGGACAAGGCGACAATGGACTATTTCAAAGAACGCTACTTCGACACGACTGAGGATACGTATCAAACCACCCGGGATTTCCTTACGGACTGTCTTGAGGAATTGGAGCCTCTCGTGAGCCAACAGTCTGCATTTCACTCTACTTGCGTTCAATCCGACCCGAGTGCTCTTTCGCTAGCGCACATGCCACCAATTCGGTTACCGCCTTTCGACGGAGATTATTCGGATTGGGAGAATTTCCATGATCGGTTCTCCGCGCTCGTTATTAACAATACTTCGCTGGGAGATTTCGCGCAGATGCATTATCTCGCGTCATCGATGAAAGGTCGCGCGTTTGATTGCATTTCAAATATTCCGATTACCGCGGATAATTTTCAAATGGCATGGTCTGCTCTAACTGCGCGTTTCGAAAACGAAAAGCGTCTCATCGCGTCGCACTTTGCTACGTTGCTCGGTTTGTCGGCGTTGCAACGGGAATCCGCAGAAGGATTACGAACGTTGTGTGACAAAGTTCAAATCGCCGTTTCGTCGCTGAAGAATTTAAATCGCACTCAAAGCGAGTTATGGAGCGACTTGCTAGTTCATTTTTTAACTAAAAATTTATATTCGGCATCTCAAAAGGCGTGGAATATTAAAATCAGCGATGTCGACACACCGCCGACATATAACGAGTTAATTCGGTTTTTAAACTCTCGTTGTCGTGCGTTGGAAGAATGTGCTTCCAATTCCACCGTCAAATCAAATCGATCCGCTAATAATCTCGCGTTCATGTGGCTACAGCGTCCGCGTCCGTTTCCGCATGTCCGTTGTGTAAGGCACGGCATAATTTGAGCGCTTGCCCGAGATTCAACGCCCTGAATCCCAAGTTACGCATTGATACTGCTAAGAAATTCAAACGTTGCTTAAATTGTTTGAGTGCCTTTCACTCATTATCTGACTGTAAAAGACAATATTCATGTCGATTCTGTCAAAAACGACATCATTCGATGCTTCATACAGAACCGGATTCAAGGTCGAATCATTCGGCATTGAAAAAGGCTGACGCCACATCACGGGCCGCGACCGTACACATTAATTCTCTCGTCGCGTCTACGCCACATCGCTCTGACACTCCGGTACTTCTCGCTACCGCACGAGTCAAGGTCGGAGTATCGTCCGGTCGGTCTGTACCCGAGCTCTTCTTGATCAGGGCTCGGGGGCCACATTTATTTCGGAGAGCCTAGCTCAAATTTTAAGAGTTAAACGTGTTCGAATGCCCGTTAATATTTCCGCAGTGGGCGGTGTTCAAATTGACCAAGTTCGTCAAGTTATCACGATCTCCGTGTCCCCGTCTCATCGGGATACGCCGTCGTTCACGACAACCGCACTCATTATCTCGTCATGGACATCGTATACTCCCCCACGAGTGTCATCGTTGCCGGAAATCTCGCATCTTTCGCAGCTCTCGTGGACGGATTCCGATCCTACCAATTCGGATCCGATCCATCTTATAATTGGTGCTGATCTTTACAGCGAACTTATTTTAGACGGTATAAAAAAGGGTCGTTCGGGGCAACCCATCGCACAAAACACTGTGTTTGGATGGGTAATATCAGGCCCTTTCGCCGCGAATCCATCTCCACAACGTTCTGCTTTTACTATCACTGTACATCATTGTACAGCGGTCGCAGATTTGCAGGAAGCTATCAGTAAATTTTGGGAGATTGAAGAACTGTCTGCTTCTCGATTCCTCACACCGCAATAGGAGCAATGTGAAGCGCATTTCTGTGCGACTCACTCTCGCAATTCGCAAGGACAGTACATCGTTCGATTGCCATTTGTCGCTAATTCGCCATTGAACCTCGGCCAATCTCGTCGCATTGCTGAAAATCAATTTCGGCAATTGTCACGTCGTTTAAAGGCACACTCGGCCTTGAGTTCGGAGTACCATCAATTTATGCTAGAATACGAACAACTTGGTCACATGTGTAGAGCCTCGGATTCGAGCGACGTCTGTCAACATGTTTATATTCCTCACCATCCGGTGTTTAGAGAAGATAGCTCGACGTCTCGATTACGTGTTGTGTTTAACGCGTCGTGTCTAACATCCAATGGCACATCGTTAAATGACTTTCTTCTTTCTGGGCCTAAACTGCAATCTGGCCTGCCGGCTATTCTCTTACAGTGGCGTCAATTTCGGTTTATTTATACCGCGGACATCGCAATGATGTACCGTCAAATTCTAATTGATCAGCGTGATATTAATTACCAACGGATCCTGTGGCAATCTGAAGGTTCCGCAGCGGTATATGAATATCAGCTGCTCACAGTGACATACGGCATGAAGTGCGCTCCGTTCCTCGCCTAGCGCGTCCTTCGACGCTTGGCGGAAGACGACGGACACCTGTTTCCACTCGCCGCTCCTATTCTGCGTAAACAAATCTACGTCGACGACGTTTTATTCGGAGATCACGACATTTGCGCCTTGAAAAAGAAACGTTATCATCTCGTTTCTCTACTGCGAGGCGGTCATTTTGAGTTGCGAAAATGGGCAAGCAACTGTTCAATATTGCTCGAGGATATCGATCCGCGCAATCACGGTTTGGCGTGCGACAAATCACTCTCTAAGGACGAGAACGTCAAAATTCTCGGAATCGTGTGGAGCCCGGCAGCGGACGTTTTTCGCTTTCGCATTTACTTAGAAAGCTTGGTTCCGTAAAGCAAACGATTCATTTTCTCAGTCATAGTTCGTTTCTACGATCCACTAGGACGGGCTACGCCCGCGACTGTCGCCGCAAAAATCTTGATGCAAACGTTGTGGCGCATGAAAACTGATTGGAACGCTCCGCTCCTTTCACACATTCTGGAGCGTTGGGAGCCTATTTATGTTAATCTTTCTCAACTTAATAATCTCAAAATAAAACGATGGACAGGGAATCAGCCGCATTGCCGTGTTGAGTTGCATGGTTTCGCAGATGCGTCCACTCTCGCGTACGCCGCGAGTGTTTATCTGAGGGTCACTGATTCTGACGGTGTCGTGAATGTCTCGTTACTCGCCGGTAAATCTAAAGTCGCCCCGATAACGCCACTCACGATACCTCGTTTAGAGCTTTCGGCCGCCTTATTACTATCTCGTCTCTTACGTTTTGTTCAGATGACCCTCGATATTCCGTCCGTTTCACGCGTTTGTTGAACGGA
Source organism: Harpegnathos saltator (assembly GCF_003227715.2). Lineage (NCBI taxonomy): Eukaryota > Metazoa > Arthropoda > Insecta > Hymenoptera > Formicidae > Harpegnathos > Harpegnathos saltator. The sequence goes on along the minus strand of NW_020230165.1, from coordinate 105,105 downwards.
CTCAACAATTGCACTGACCTGGATTCGATTTCATCCCTCACGTTGGAGCATGTTCGTGGCCAATCGTGTAGCTAAAATTCAGGAATTGATACCTGCCGCCGTATGGCGTCATGTGCCGACGTCTGATAATCCCGCGGATTGTCCCGCGTCACGCGGGTTAAATGGTCACGAATTGCTTTCGCATACCATATGGTGGCACGGTCCATCCTGGCTATCCCAACCTTATAAAGTCTGGCCATCTGAACCCGAATCGCGGTTCACTGAAGCGCCTGAGGAAAAAATTGTGATCTCTCATCTCGCTGTCGAAACCTGCTCGCAATGGGATCTTGGATCGAAGTTTTCGTCATGGGACAAATTGATGCGCGTCACAGCTTATATATTTAGATTTGTCACAGCTTGTCGTAGCAAAACCAGAGCAGCCCGCGACACGTCGCTCAGCCAATTATACCTGTCGCCATCTGAATTCTTCCGTGCCAAGCTGTTTTGGATTCGTCAAATCCAATTGGAAATTTTTTCATCAGACATTCAATCGTTGAAGGCAAATCGCGCTCTTGAGGCTAAAAGCTCACTCTCAGCTTTCAGTCCGTTCTTGGATCAGAAAGGAGTGCTTCGAGTCCGCGGACGACTCCGTCATGCGCCTCTTCCATATCACACACAGCATCCGATTTTACTTGCTCCTCATCCACTTGTGCGACTCCTCGTTGTTCAATTTCATTTGCGTACATTACACGGAGGACAGCAACTCATGCTTAACACAATGCGTTAGCAATACTGGTTCTTGCGCGCCAGAAACCTTGTTAAATCAGTTATTCATCAATGTATTCCGTGCGTACGAGTACGCGCTTCTGCCACCACTTAACTCATGGGTGATCTTCCCGCCGAGCGGGTCTCACCCCCCCCTCGACCGTTTTCATGTTGTGGTTTGGACTACGCTGGACCGGTGAAAGTTCGGGCATCAGCCGGTCGAGGCATTGCATCTCGAAAGGCGTACATCGCACTTTTCATATGCTTGTCGACTCGTGCCATTCATTTAGAGTTAGTCGGCGACTACTCGACTCCCTCCTTCATCGGCGCATTCACTCGATTTTGTTCCCGACGAGGGTTACTTCAGAATATCTATTCTGATAATGGCACCACCTTCGTGGGAGCCGACGAGGAACTGTCCGCTGCATACAAGGCGGCTCCAACTTCTTAAATAAAACTGCCAGAGATTGAATCTCGTGGCACCTTATTCCCCCCATGCTCCGTACTTCGGAGAGCTATGGGAAGCAGGAGTACATAGTATGAAACACCATTAACGTCGTGCAATCGGAGATCATACTCTTACCATAGAAGAATTTTCTACCCTTCTATGTCAAGTAGAAGCATGCCTCAACTCTCGCCCGATCGCGCCTCTGTCGGACGCGTTCGATGATTATAATTGCTTGACTCCTGGACATTTTTTAATAGGTACTCCGATCACCAGTCCTCCTGAGCCCTCGGTACTTACGATTCCGGAAAATCGGTTATCTGGCTGGCAATTTGTGCGACAGTTGTCGGAGCGATTCTGGCACCTGTGGACGAGCGACTATATAAATACGCTTCAGCAGCGAACTAAATGGCGTAAAATTACTCCTCCGATTAAAATCGGCTGTCTCGTATTTTTGCGAAATCCGGCTCTCCCTCCGTGCAAGTGGGAGCTCGGGCGCGTCATTCAGGTTCCGACGGGCTCAAACGCGTCGTCACGGTTAAGACTGCAGCGTCTAGTTATATAAGACCTATTGGGAAAATTTGCGTGCTTCTCATCGACTGTGCGTCATCTGCGAATGACGAACATCAGCACTAACCGCGCCGTTACATACAATTTTTATTTTTTTTCTCCTTTTTCCTTAATTTTCTTAGCAACATAAGACTGAGGCGGGCGGAGTGGACACTCCCCCCATTCATATTCTATATAAGCAACTTTTTTTTGTGTTGAGTGGCTGGTCGGCTATAGTCTTGATTAACGCTGCAGCATTTGCGTGATTTCAATTGAAATGACGTTTCAAGGCGGGCGGTATGTTTGGAATTCGACCGATCGGCGTGTTCGAGCGGTGATTATTATAAGTTCAATGTTTCTGTTTCGCGACCGCTCGGCACGTGTCCCGTTCGTGCTCGCATGTTTTGCTGTCAGTCACAATCCTTCGCGTGATTTCTTGTTGCCGCGGATCATTCGATGTCGGGCAGCCAATCAAAAATTCGTGCGTGTTGCTTAACCGCCGTAATCTTCGTACAAGATTTCGGTGATCTGCATTCGCAATTGTCTTCTGTAGAGTGTCGCATAAATCTAGCCGATCATCGCACTCAGGGTTTTTTTCTTTTTTCTCGGTTACATTGTCGCGTACGCCTGCTGCATTTCGTGCAGCCCGCCCGCTACTATTGTGCTTCGTAATCAATGCAATCGGTGCGTTTCGGTCGATAAACGTCGACATTCAAATTGATTGTGGTGTCGTCCACGTTCTTAACCCGATCGTCGGAGAACGTGAAACCGCGATCGCGATCCCTCGTGCTTCTCACGAAATTCGGCCGTCCACGCTCAAGATTTCCGTTCCGAAGGGCGCTAATTGAGCGTTCGGCAAGATTTCCGTCGCGTCGTTTGAAGCATTATCCAAAGGATTCAAGATTTCCGTCCGAATTTTAAAGGTTACCATGCCCGCTATTGTTCTGGCTATCGCCGTCATAACGACTTTTTGTGTACTTGCGGTCTTTTGATCTTCAATTGTGTTTGTGGACCAATTAAAAATGGATTGAACGTTTCAAAATTAACTGTATTTGAAGGCGACCCTTCATGCCTGTTCCTTAATTCGTCAACCTCCTACACACTTCGACACTCAGCGTTGAGCGGTCCCGGCGTTCATTTCATTCGAAGCATTCGGCACGCTCGTGAGAACGCAGAGACTGTGCCTCAATTTTCGAACAATACGGTTGATTCCGAAGTATCACGCAAATGGACGCGCATAGTCGTACATACGTAAAACACAAAGACATATCATATTACAATATAAGTATTTTAAATCAATTTTATTATTACATTTTCATTTATCGAAAGTAAGAATGTCAACATTTTCTAAATTTCTTTAATAAAAAAATTAAATTACTTTAATCGTTATTCGATTAAAAAGAATATCGAATTTAACAATATTAAAATAATAAAAATGTTAAATCATGCAGTGCCTTTGACAATCTTCTTGGATCAATCTAAGTATTGGATCAATATTATCTTAAGAATTTCCAACTTTAACCGGAAGTAATATATACACTATTTTCTGTTGGTCCAAACCCACAAGTTCCCATTTAATGTCTGCACTCATCTGCAAAAAACGAGGAAAATCATTAATCTATTTCGATGAGATTCACTTTGAATGATAACGCTTACCAAGGGAAGCTCCTTCGGCACGAACATTGTGGTCGTGTAATAGAATTCGTGATTCTTTCTTAAAGGGCAGTGTATTCTGCTGTCAGGGTCCTTACATGCATCAAGTTTCGCTATTGGGATGGGTATAGAAGCGTTCAATATCATCATCACACCATACATTGATATTGACACCATACACACACATTGACTGATGCAATGTCCGCATCAATGAAAAAATTCAAATGACACATGGAAATAATTGAAATAAAGCAAACAACAATTGAAATCATTTAATAAGGCAAATTTAACGTTAAATACAAATGTTAAGGAGATCCTGGAATGGTCTGTTTTACCGACAAATTGACTCAATTTTCTTAAACACTATTCTTTTTATTAGCTATACAGATTGAAAAATCCTTTTGTACAGCGAAAGTACTTATAATAACGAATTGCGGAAAGCAGAGTTTTATGTAAAATTTAATGAAAAATTAAAAAATTACAGTTTTCGTTATCATGTTCTGCATCAGCTCGTAACTTTACTTATTAATTATAAATGTTCTGCAGTTTTCTATGCAAAAGCTTTTGCTTCCGCACTAGCCATGATATGAAAGAATAATACTGAAGTAATAGAAATGAGCTCAGAGATCAGTGTAAAAAGAATAGTATTTATGAAAAAATGGCTTGGATATGTGTGTGTGCGGAATTTTTTTCCTACATTTTGGGGTAAAACAGAACAGAATATTAGTTTCGCATAATCGTAATCGATGGAGCTGTAGGCAGACACAATCGTACTATCCTTGTCTGTTTCATGCGTAGAGTAATATTATGATAATGAAACTGTAGTTGTTAAATTTTTTGTCGAATTTTACATAAAACTCTGCTTTCCAGACTTCGTTATTATAAGTACTTTCATTGTGCAAAAGGATTTTTCAATCTGTATAGCTGATAAAAAGATTAGTGGTTGAAACTCTCTCGTATCTTTGTTCCCTCGATTGCACGCTCATTAGGCCGCGTTCACAGTCAGTCGGAACACATTGTCGTATGTCGCACGTATGTCGTACGCACCAATCACAAGCTCACATGTGGTGTCTACATTAAATTATTGTATATTACAATTAAATTAGCTGTATATATATATTAATCTCTCTCTTTATATATATATAGAGTTAACTTAATTTATAATTTATATATATATACATTTATATATATATATATACATGTCATAGAACGTTAATCTAAACTTGCACATTCTTATCATTTTGTTCTAATGTAAATATTTTAGTTTTCAACATAGAAATACATATATATATATTAAATGTATGTATATATGTTAATTATGATCGAAAATTTAAATATTCATGTTTAAAAATCAAAATAATAAGAATTTCTAAGTTTAGGTATATATCCGGGTATCGGCACTTTTACTTTAGCTACTAATATGTTATTGAAAAAACAATATTTCTTTATTTTACCAAAACTTATTTGCAGAATCTCATTTGTATTTGTATGGTAATATATTTTCTCTCATAACACATTAAAATGACAGTGCACAAGGTGAAAAATATAATTCTTTACAAGGATTGATTGCCTATTTTGTAAATTATTACACAGCCACAAATAAATTTACTTCAGAAACATCTTTATATATAATATATATAGTAATACCTGCAGTAATATAAAACAATATTATACGCACTCTCTCTCTCTTTCACTTTGTACACTTTGTGTTTATTATAATTTATTATGAAAGAAAATATATTATCATAATACAACTACAAATAAGATTACTACAGTCAGATTCTGCAAAAGATTCTGCAAAGTTTTGATACAAAAAAGAAATATTGTTCTTTTAATAAGTCTAACATATGAGCAGCTAAGTATGGCTAATTCTGTTACACTGCCCAAAATTCAAATAGAGAAGACAGCAATAATGAATTCACACTGGTATTTACTGCCCTCTAATCTTATGTAATAATAACATTATGAGACTTGCATTTAGCGGATAGCATAGAGCAGATTTATTAATTATTTTAGCTAAAGTAACTCTGAAACAAAATGATGGTATGCGCCGTCAATCTGCGATTATTATCGTAGATTGTACAGAGACACCAGTCACGCATGGTGCTCGTTTTAGCGCTGAAAAATTATCCGTCATATTTCTCGCTTATATCTCTGCAACCAGTAGAGATATCGACGTCAGTAACAAAGCATTACATTGCATATATTCTGTTTTCCACGGATTAGTAGTTTATAAGGGTAAGAATAAGTATTCATTAATTAGTAGTTTATAAGCGTAAGAATGAGCATTCGTTAATTAGCGTGGAAATGTGTAGGCATTGCCTCGTGCCGCTGTCTCAATTCATAATTCGAATACTCATTATTCGTATCATTAGTCTCTCTAGAAACCTTTAATTCTCATAGAACGGAGCACAGGGAAGATAACGCTTTTCGAATGACATCGATATCTCGAATGGTTGACGAAGTATAAGTAAAAATGTAAATGCCGCCGATATAGATCGGCGTATATATATACAGGGTGGTCCGTATGCTCTTTCCGCGTGCGCTCGATAACACGATTTCGGGGAACCGTCCGAACATGCTCGGGGAACCACCGGTAATCCTTACAGCCCAAGGATCACCGTTCGATCGGTTCCCCGAGCGCGTTCGGACGGTTCCCCGAATTTCTCATACAACTACTTGTGAACCGTACCGCACGAATAGCATGCGTAACGGTGTGCGCGTGATCGCACTTATCGAACTGCGAGCGTACACGACAATATCGGCGAGCATCACCGTCTGCTGTCCCAGCGACACGACGAATCGTTTCTGTTGAAACGAGCGGCCAAATCGTTTATAGTGTCGGGCATGGGCAGGCCGTTTGACAGTCTGTCTGGTGCTGTTGCGCGATAAGTGTGGACCAATTGTGAGCGGTACCGAAAAAGAAAAAAATACACGCGCTCGAATCGTCGCCGTTAGAGAAAGAGAAAGCGATCCATAGTACCTCCCCACCATGCGAGACTCTACGTACACTGTGTAGACGTGACGTCTTGACTCTGCACCAATCGTCCGCGTATGTCGTAAAATCCAGCCTTGCACGGACGATCACCCTGCACGCGAAGCAAGCATTTGTCAGGCAACGGCATGCTGTTCAACGAGCGAGCCTGTCTGTCGTAATTGCGCATGTAGTCGTGCACTTGGGCCATAGTGCGAAGACGTTCGTGCTCGATCGTCACGAGATCCGGAAACGGTGCCTTGCCATGTCCATTGTCGTGATTGTTGCTCCTTGAGCCACCGGCCACAGCCTGAAGTTGATTATTGTCGCGTTGTTGCTGATGGTGTATTTTGACGATTGGGTGACTACGTTTTCCTTTCTCTTTTTTACGCACGCACGTATCGATCGAGACGTCGACTGCACGAAACTCGAGCTGCTGAGATCGGAGGAAAGAGATCCAACTTGCGGCTCGATTCGACTGGCGTGCGGCGATTCGCATTTTTATATCCGTTATCGTCGATCACGCATCTAGGTCATGACGTCATTGTAATCTAAATACCGGTGTCAGAAAAACACGCAAAAACCTCCCTATCGTAAAGAAGACGCAAACAGATATCGGCGATTACGGCCGCCGGTGCGTTGCCCCTTGCGATAACGAAGCGATGTCGCAGTTGCCAGAGCTCCGATGCGATCGTTGCGGCCGCTCGCTTTCATGCGATCTAGCGGTATTGAACGACAGCGATATCGTCCCCGCGGTGAGTTTGCGTCGCAGCAACGACGGCGATGCCAAAGAGACAACAAACGGTGGTAATAGCGAATTCGATTCGATCTCGTGGCTACGGTCGTCCCTGGACCGATCACACGTACGCGTCAGCGATCCAAGATGGCAAGGTCGACGAATCTTACTTTACGTACGCGACGTAACGCGCAAGGATCGCGAATCACTGATCGACGCATTGTCGATGCTGTTGGCGCGACGGCACGATCGCGCGCTGGCGCTGTATCACGACGACTATTGTCGAAACGCGATAGCATTATCGTCGGGTGACGGCGTCGTTGCGTTGCGTTGTCGCCAACGAAGAACCATACTTTAACTCGTGACTCGTGACGATCTGTCCTTTTTGCTGAGCGATCTGGCGCATCAAACTCACCAATCGCATCGATCGCGGTGTCATCGTCGCGGTGGCAGCGATGACCGCGCAATCGACAGCACCGAGCCGTCGTCGTCTCGTCGAGTCGAGATCGAGAAGGCGCGAGATCGCGACATTGAGGATCCGTTCGTGGTGTCGGTGATTCGCGCAGATGCGAGCCAATATGTCATGCTGTACCACTTGACGGCGGAGGTATCGTCGTTGCGACTGGTCGTCGACTCGACGATGTTGCGTCGACAATTGAGCGCGTGTCGCGTATCGTCCGGCGTGGGCGATTTTTGCTACTTGTACGACACGATTTGCGACGACGAGCGATCGCCGCCGTGTCCCTTCGAACAACACGTGCGCTGGATTCGCGATCGAAGCGCGAACGACACGGCGTCGTCGGTCCACGGCGCGCTGTGGGCCGACGACAAAGAGCCGTCAACGATCCGTCGTCGAACCGACGATCCGTCGAACGAGTACTCTTGCTGCGAGTGGCGCTCGACGTTGATGCTCTATGAAATCGGCCGGCTCGGAGTGCTCAACACCTGGTGGATCGAGCGTACCATCGATTCGTTCGAACAGCACAGTTCGCCGTAAACGAGCATGCGACTGTTCGAGGCTCCGAGATTCGTGCAATTTCACACCGGTTTCGCGCAGTTTGACTCTCGTCTCGCGGAAGATGCGTTCTCAGCGCGCATCGTGCACTGCGTGATAAACAACTGTTGCTGCGTAGCGTCCAAGTGCTCGTGGCACGCCTGGACATTCGCGATCACCGTGTCGCTGGACGCTATCGTTCGTCTATACGGTACCGCGGCGATGCGCGCCCACGCGCGAGAACATTTGTGGTGCGAGCGGGATCGCACCGTCAGCAGTTGCGGCGTTTACTTGGCGAATGTGCGATTGAATCGATATCAAGACGATCGATCGCTCGCGCCGGCACCCGTAGAAACGGGCGTGGCGATATTACTGCTCGGTCGCGACAAATTGTACGTATGGCCATTGTGCGAGGAGTCGCTACCGGCGATCGCGCGAATGGCGAAAAAGTCGAACCGCCAAAGGGATGTCGCGTTGAGACCTCGGGGCATCGATCTGCACGATATAGGTACGTGCGAGGTAGTGCTCAGTCGCACCTTTGCGGTGATCGGTTCGTCGCACAGCACGCTTGAGATCACCGCGGCGTACAGCGACGAGGGTGTCGCGATCGCGACGTAACGACGATTGCTATGAATCTGACAGTGCTGACCGTGTCCGAGCTCGTGTCCAGTCACGAACGCGGAAACGCGATTGACGCGGTGACGCGAAGCAATCTGCACGAGGTTTTGCGCGATAACGTACAATGGTTGCGCTTGTGCGCAATTAGTCGTTAGGGAACGAGATAGCGCACGAGAGGATTTTTTCACCGCCCCTTCCCCTTTTGTGTTATCGCACGCGATCCTCTCAGCTCGGACCGGACAAAGAAGCGACCGTCGTCTTGAGATCTCAATCCGCCTTGAGAGAAAAAATCTAGAAGGTATATCAGGGCACGTTGAGCGACGGAAAACGTGCATTAGACACTCGATCGCGCATTCGTGAGGTTTAGACGGTGCATTATGTCGCGAATTGAACGATTGGACAGCAACAACGAATCGTCCAGCAGCGGTAATAACAATTCCATCGCGAACTCGTCGCGTTGTTCGAGATCGCAAAAACGCAAAATTTCCGCCACCATGGCGAATTTGGATGCAGGAGCAGCAACGTCGTCATCGAGCAACTCGCGCGACAACGACGACGATCGCGGCACCGCACCGAAGATCGGACGATTTCTCGCCACCGAACAACGAAATGATTCGCGAGGAGACGACACCGACGACACGGCATCGAGTCGATTGCGCCTGGTGCTCGATCATCTGCGCGATTACGAAATCTGGCTGAACGAGTTGCTGCTTTCTCTGGCGATGGATCAGAATCGCGTCACGAATGCTCGATCGGAGACTCTGCCGCTGTTCACCGATGAGATGTATCTGCGCAATGTGTGGTTCGGTATTCCATGGCGTTCGTTCTGGACTTTGGTGTTTCCGCGAATGTGCGAAATTGTCAACTACATAGACGTGCCGCAACGCGCGATGCACCCAGCATTAGAGTTCAATAGCTCGCACGTGAATCCTCACGAATCGTGCCGATTGTTTTCACCGATCCGATTGCGCAGCAATATCGATCGCTTGCGAAGAAGCGACAGTGGTGCGACGTCATCCATGCTCTCGGCGTCCAATAGACGGAGGACCGAACGCAACCACAACGACAACGAGGATATCGAACTGGCCGATGAGCAAAATGATCGCGTGTACTCGGTGATGTGGAACGAAATGTCACAGACTGTCGATCGTTTCATCAGGACAATCTGGCTCGTGTTGGCTCATCACATGCAACAATTAGCGCCCACGAGTCAAACGCGAGTGCTCACCAACAACAACGAACCGTCGTTGTACGGCGTGCTGCGCGAGTCGTACGAGAACGCTATGCTGCTCGGCCGAGTGATGCTCGTGGCGCCGTTGAATTTGTTCGCGCCGTTGAGCATGGTGCAAACGATGAACGATTTGCAAATGCGACGACTACTGGCCAATCGTTGCAAATACGAACGCGTCTATCGCTGCGTGATCTCGATCACGACGCTCAACGCCGTGTATTATTCGATGCTGGCACGCGGTCTGAGACCGAAGAATCCGTGGCACGTCTCAACCGCGACATGGCCGATATTCGCCGCGAATCACGCCGCCCTGGCGATGAAGCATTTTCGCGGAGGTTTGATCGACGGTGGCCTGACGCTAAACACCGCTCGCGAGTACGCTCGCTCGCACGCTCGTTTGTCCAATGTGCTGCTGACGCCCGTACCGCACGACAGTCTAACGGCCTCGAATCACACTGATTTGACCAATTTGGCGAAATATATGAATCTAACCGTGCCGACACAAACTGTACCTAGGCTCAAGTCGGAGATCTATCTTGATATTTTTGCGCCAAACGGACCAACGGATCATCATTTACTGCTGCGAAATTACGCGCTAGATCGCACCTGTTACGTGTGTCACGATGATTGCATCTGTTTCCCGTCTCGACTGTTTCGGTTATCGGTGGCGCCTGTCACAACACGGCGCTATCATTTCGACTTGGAGGGTGACGACGACGACGACCGTCAACGAGTACCGTCGTACGCCGAAGCCGTGGCTCGTGACGCCAGCTCGGACAATGCGACAGACGGCAATGTCGCCGATAATACCACGGTCTTGAATACAGGTCGGGAAACTCCTATGGAGGGGGTGACCCGCTTAGTGAAGGTATTTTTAGTTGACACTATCACCACTTGGAGCGCTGTAAGTTAAGAGTGCTATCTCGCTGCGCTAACTTCGTGAGCGGCTGTCATTGCGGAGTTAATGATAATTTATATAGAAGGTTATCGCAATTTGGTCATTGCAAACTTGGGTTTACCCAGCGAAATACAGTGTAACAAGCGCACAAAGTCGTAGTGAATTAACAATGACAAAGTATTGTGTCGTGCCGAAATGCAAGACTGGATGCAAAAGTGTCGCAGTGAAGTGTTCAGTTTTTAAAGTGCCAAAATGCGACGAATTGCGTAAAAAATGGATATCTGCAATCCCTGGCATAAAGGACCTGAAACCCAACCAATGCATATGTGAAAAACATTTTGATAAAGCAAGTATAATAAGGGAGCTCGTAATGCGCGATGCACAAGGAAACGTGGTAACCGAGGTAAGCTCAGTTATGAAAAAAAATATTCTGTCGCGTCAAAAGAAATTTTAATAATATATCTATGTATTGACACTATAATTCAAGACTTATGTGACTAGTAATCTTATCCTGAGGTTTAAAGAAATTTAAAAAAGATAATTAAGAGCTAGATATAGTAGTCTCAGTGTATCTCGATTTCTAGACTTTAAAAATCAGATACCCAATTTGTATAAGTTGATTTTATGTAATTTGTTCAGGCTAAGTACCTGCGAACTCGTTTATCTAAATCTGCTGTGCCCACGATTTTCTATGAGTTTTCCTCGACTACGTTAGTTTCCAAGGACGAGGATTTGCAGGAAGAAAAGTTGGGTGTAGATGCTGCGAGTAATGGATCGCTTAACTCAGACGTGCATTGTACACTATCAAAATCCATCGAAATCACATTGCCTATTCCACAGTCTGTTGATGTGACAAGTAAATATTATCATGCTTTATTGTATTCCACGAATTCAAATAGCAATCCAGCAATTGATTCCTACTGTATGCAGCCATTCCATGATGCTATTTTCGTAATAGCTATTATATTATACACTCTGTTACAGCCGATGACATTGACGAGTTTTTGCTCTCTGAAAGTACGAATGTCAATACAGAGAATTTGAGTGCAATTGATTGCCAGCAAAGCAAAAAAGAAACAAATGGTTTCACTGATTGTGAGAGAATATCGGACTCGGTTGACCTAAAGCTCATGAAAAGTATCAGCATTGCGTGTAAGTGTTGCTATTATTGTATCTACATTAACTATATATAAAAATGAACAAATATAGTATTGGTACGAACGTTTGCAGGGATTATAAGATTTAGGGTCTGATAATACGAATAATATCATTACATATATATTTTATGTTTTAGCGTACAAAGATTCGTTAATCACAATACCAAAGTCGTGGAGTTTCACCGAGTCGTACAGAGGAACAAAACGGTATTTGATATTCTCACACGTACGGTTGATGACCAATAATGACACAGATGGTCCTATTATAGACAAAAATGTCATAATCGACGACGTAGACGGCACAATTGATTACAAGATTTTTGGAAAATCGGTCGACATTCAAGAAATTAAGATCTTGCAAAATATGAACGATGTAACGTCGCTACATGCCGTTTTGTCGAAATTCGAAAGCATGCCAGTTTGTCAAGGAGTTGGTCCAGTTGAAGAATATCTTATTCAACGAGACATCGCGTATCGAACTTCTTGCAATGTTTGGCATCATACCGATTGTGAATTAACCACCAAAACGAAAAGGTGCAAACGTTGCACAATATTGAAAAACACGTTGCTGCAAAAAAAGGCACGTTTTAAAAAGCGTGATCAAGTAAAAAGAGTCGTGGGAACCACAAATCCAATTGATCTTAAGAAAATAAATGCCTTGAGAAAAAAATTGAGCGTAACGCATTGAATGAAAAATCGATCAAAAATTCGAATCGCCTTGTTGCAAGATCAGTTTATCTCTAAGCAAAACGAGCTGGCAAATATTCAGGACGAAACATTGGAGAAAAAATGTGTTTCTTTGAATATACCAAAAACAATGCAAAATACGTTGATGGAAATAATAACTTCAGCAAAAACCTATAAGAGAGGTCACCGATATTCAGAAGAATGGATAATGCTCTGTATGTTAATGAACATACGTTCGCATGGATATTACGAATTTTTACGTAAAAACAACGTTATCCCATTACCGTGCACTCGAACTATTCGAAGTTATTTTACAAATATCAACACAAAATGTGGCTTCGATAGCAATTTCTTACAACTGCTCAAAAAAAGTTTTGCTTCCAAAAAACCGATGCAACGCCACGGAGTTTTGTTGCTCGATGAGATCAATCTCCGAAAATCGATTTCTGTATGCTCGAAAACCCTCACCTATTCTGGATTAGTTGATTTTGGTGATGAAGGACCTCAAGCGACGAGTATAGAGGATCAAGCGACTCACGGACTTGTGTTAGTGTTTCAACCACTCGCAGACACCTACACGCAGCCAGTGGCAGTCTTTCCATCAAAAAATCCCGTGAGGGGCGACGAACTAGCAAAAATAGTAGTTAAAGCAATCGTTCTGTTGGAGGAATCTGGGGCCATAGTGCATGGAATTGTTTCCGATGGAGCTGCGACAAATACGAAGATGAGAAAAAATCTGGGTATAAAAAGCACGATCAATGAGACTCGGACATGGTTTACCCATCCCTTGGATAATGATCGCCGCGTGTTTATGTTCTCTGACATACCGTATCTTGTCAAGAATGTGAGAAATCGTTTATACAACAAGAAAATACTACGAGTATGTATATGAATTTATATTGATGCATTGATAGAATTCTCACTACTACGTCTCCTTTTGCATATATATTTTGTTGTAGATGAACGCAAGGAATGATCCGATCAAATGGGAATATTTTAAAACTCTACACAAATTGGACAGTAACCAATTAGGAAACGCTCGAGCATGTCCTCGGCTGACTTTGAGACACGTAGAATTAGATAGCACAGCTAAAATGCGTGTTAGGTTCGGAACACAGGTGTTAATGATACGATTCGAATAATTTTTAATATTTATTATGATATATTATGATATATTATGATATTATTTGTGGTATAGATTTTTTTATTATTTTTTATCAGATATTCAGCAATTCAATGGCGAATGGGCTTCAGTTATACGTATCTGAAAAGTGTCAAGAATTAAAAGGCTGTGAAGTGACTATTGAGTTTTGTAAGCGAATGAACGACTTGTTCGACGCTCTAAATCGGAAAGTTCCGAATCAAAGAGTTACTTCTAATTCTTACGATTTCCAGGTAAACGTTCTATCACACCATCCAATAGTTCTCGGTTTCGTCATTTAACTGATAAGTAGCGTCCACAGTTTGAATTCATAGACCTTTCTGTTCAAGACCTTTGCCTACTTCCAGTTTTTATTATCTTCTTTATACAATTTGAGACGTTTTCATTATTAGGTTCTGCGAAGTTCAATACAATGGCTGAACGACTGGGAGACCGCTCAAATTATGGGGGAAATTAACGAGCATGAGTTTTTGACTCAGGAGACCGCAAGAGGTCTTCGTTTGTCACTCCAATCTACGATGAACTTATGTCAGTATTTGGAGGCGCGCTACGATTTCAAATATCTATTAACTGGGAAAGTGAACTAGGACAACTTGGAGGTAAAGTTGCTCAATAATACTTTAATACTTTGTTTAACCCCTGATGACTATATGAGGGCCGCTGGATCCATATAAAAATTAAGCATAATGAAAGTTAAATAAAAAAAACATAATCAAAGTTATATTCATAAAATATTTGGTTTTTATCATTATATAACACGGCGATGAAAAATAAATAAATAAATATGTTTCTTTCAGAACTTTTTCGGCACCATCCGCCAAGCGGCGGGTTGTAATGACCATCCGACTTGTCCGACTTTTCTGCACATATACAAATTACTTTCGATATATAGTATTTTGAAGCCGCCGAAGTACGGAAATTGTACTGTATCTGAACCTGAGCAAAAGATACTAATTACAGTAAATGACCTCAAAGAGATAAGCGGAAAACCGGAATAAAAAATGACACAAAGCCATGAAAAAATAAGAAATAGGTTGGACGAGATTTTAAACAGCGAATACGTCGAAGATCAAAATATTTTCGCAGACGACCATAACTACACCCTTCCTAGTGTTGTCGATTGTATCATTTATTATGCAACAGGTATCCTAAACTAACAAATAACATCTCCCGATTTTATTCTTTCCGCCCCTAAATTTGTCCTTGAAAGAAAAAACAACACGAAATGCATTCTTCAGAAACAACTTTCACACTACTGTATGCATAAACAGAAATGTGAATTATGAACATTCTAGATTACCATTATGAAAATTGCACATGTGTTGTTTTACTTGTCTACTAATAATTGACATTGAGCAGGTGATGCTGGAATCTTTGGATCAAGTCGGTGAAAAATAATAAAACATTCTTCAAGATTACATGTACGATAATATTGGGCATTTACTATGCCCATGACTTGGTATCCGGTTACGTAAAATCGTATGTTCCTAATAATACTTTAAAATATATTTGCACACTTAATTACACTTATTTTAAATTTTCAGCTGTCCTGTCCATATTTGCATGCGGTTGCTGTACGCATGGAGTTTGAAAAGCATGTGTTATATGTTATTTACATAGTTGTGCAAAGCGTTTTATTTTCTACATTTCACATTCTTCGTTTATATGAAACCAATCGTTTAAGTATGTTGCTATGATTAACATTTTTTTAGGCTACGTATGCAAACAAGTTTTGCGGTGCTATGGTGAATGTGTAAATTGTCATGCAGCGTTAATACAAGATCCCAACAATCACAGTTCGCTTTCGAAATTGGTCGACCTTAAATCAAACGGAAGGCTGATTCATCCTAACACAACCTTTTTTAAACTGATACGTTTTATCGAGGATTGTTTTTCTAAGCATGCTGCAAGCAAATACGTCTTTGATGAAACAATAGATGAAGTTTGGGACTCATACATTTTTTCATTCCCGTGCAAAACACATGCCTCACATCTCCTGTCATATACACTCCAATATTACATTCGAATGAGAATGAGACAGTTTACATTTCAAGAAAACGAAAAGAAGAAAAAAGTATTTGTACAGAAAAAAAAATTATCAAAACTTACAAATCAATGAACTATTTCGATAAGTTTATAACATTGCATGATAAATAAATGTAATTATAATTGTTAACATTTACTCTGTGAATAAAACGCGGACACGGATTGCTATTTCAAAAAATAATCACCTTTCATTAATTCACATTTATTACCTCTGCATTTACCTCAATATGATAAATAAACATTATTTCTATGTACAACGGGAGTGATTTATTATTTTATTTCACTTTACGAATATCGCGGGATAGTATTATTACTACTATGTTTACGCGAGCGTTACTTCTGTAGTAATTTATTCGAATTATCGTAACTTACGATAATTCACTCCGCGTAAACGGGGATTTATTGAATAGAATCCCGTTTATGCAGAGTAAATTATCATAAGTTACAATAATTTAAGTAAGATACTACAAAAGTAACGCTCGCATAAACATAATATATGTCTTTTACATAATTACAATACGTAATAATTAAATAACACATTTTCTTACTTTTCGTAAAATATTTATTAAAAATACATTAACCGGAATCGAACTAAAAACGATAAGAGTGCAAGGATCTCATGCTACCACTCATTCACATTTTTCAGCTAACAAGATACATATACTTTTTTCATTTTACATTTATTACAACGCGCATGCGTGACAAAAAGTTCTTGCAACGCAGCGGCGTGCGCGGTTAGAAGGCGAACCAAAAATATCGTCACTAAGCGAGTCACCCCCACCACCAAAAAAAGGTAGGAGTTTCCCGACCTGTATTCAAGACCGTGGATAGTACCAATCGAGCGCGCGCATCCTGCGGATTGAGCAATATTTTACGGAATTGCATGTCTACTATTGACGAAATTCGAGCAATGGCTAATCAGAATTTTATCAATCTATTGACGCTGTATCCGAATAGCGCGCATTACGACGAGCTATTGCGTTATCAAGTGCACGGATTAGCGGCTTTTCTGCATCGAGCATTGGATCGCAATGTTCACATTGACATACTGACCGATTTATTCGTCGATCACACCGTACGTATTTTGACGCGTTGCAATTGTGCCGATCTATAGAATAAAACAATCTTATGATCTCTATGCGTACGTGCTTCTTTTTTTGTTGCAATACTTCTGAAAAAAGGTTAAACTCGCTCCTTCTCACGAATGTCTAACTTGTTTCGTCGACCAGGAACGCTATTGCTCCGTACTACGTACAGGGGAACGTTACTACTATACAATCGCACGGTCGCACATTTGTGCGCTCGACGATCGCTTGACGTTCGAGCATGTTGCGATGATCGAGCGTTGAGAAGTGTACGATCATGCGTCGAGAAGTATGCGATCGAGCGATCGAGCGTTCGCACATTAGTACAATCGCACGCTCTTCTAAAAAACTTGGTTCGCAACTCGTAACAATCGCTACTGCTTCGCAATGTGCCGCAATGATGTAACTCTGCTCGAGCATCGAGCGTTGAGCGAACGTCGAATGTCGAGCGTCTCCGAGCATCGTGCGATCGTCGAACGTTGAGCGATCGTGCGGTTGTACAGTAGTAACGTTCCCCTGTACATAGTACGGAGCAGTAGCGTTCCTGGTCCCATTGTACCTCTGACTGCTCCGTACTACGTACTGTACAATAGTACCGGTCGCGCGACGGAACGCCTCGTTATATACATTTTACCCCTTCCATGCTGGACTTTTTGTGCAAAAAGTGGAAACTTTAATTGACCAATAAATGACGTTTATTAAGCTCCCACTTTTTGCACAAAAGATCCAGCACGGAAGGGGTAAAATGTATATAACGAGGCGTTCCGTCGCGCGGCTGGTACTATTGAACAGTACGTAGTACGGAGCAGTCAGAAGTACAATAGGACCGGGAACGCTACTGCTCCGTACTACGTACAGGGGAACGTTACTACTGTACAATCGCACGACCGCACATTTGTACAATCATGCGATCGTGCGATCGCACGATCGTGCGTCAAACGAACGTCGAGCGAGCATCGAACGAACGTGCTGCGATGATATTATAACTTTGCTCGATGTTCGGAGAGCTTATGATTGTCCAAATGTGCGATCGTACGATTGGTACACCAGCGTCTCGGAGTACAAGTCACGTGGCACAGCAATCGAAAGAATCATTCTCATATGCGAATATTGATGGATTTGTGTGGTGACGATGTAAGGATAGTTTCAAAATAAATACAACAGCACTTTGAATCAACATTATCTTTTTTGTTTATTTATCGTTATGGGTATTGACCGCACGGAAATACGCAAAAAAAACCTAGTGCGCGCTGTTGTAACAACCGCGAGGTTTCACTGTTATCGATCAATGGTCGTTTCAATCGCGTATTCCAATATACCAGCAATTTTTCGTGGTGTTTTTGGGTTGACAATTCTGCTATTTGGTGGTGCTGGGATAGGTACATCATTTTTACCGACTGCTACCACATTGTCGGTACTGTTTGTTTTCGCAGTCACATCAGAGAACATGTAGCTCACATTTTTTCGATTTTTGCGATTTTTATCAAAAGCGCCAATACGATTCGGTAGTCGCGAACTCGCGTGCGATATCGGACGTGCGCGGAGCCGCGAATTCGAGCGCGATCTCGAGCGCGTACGCGTTCGCGAATTCGAGCGCGATCTCGAGCGCGTACGCGGTCGCGATCTCGAGCGCGATTTTGCGCTTTTTCGCTTTTCACCGCCGGACGAATCGGCATCGTCGCTATTGAACTCCTTGCCACGGCCACTGCGCATTTGTTTCCGTCGTCGTCAAGTATCAATCTCGTCCTCGAATCGAACCGTTGGTACCGTGTCCAACGATGCTGCTTTGTCGTAACCTACGCGATAACAGCGCAATATTTCAACAGTCGTTGCGATGATGATTTGCTGCTTGATCGGCCGTCGAGTTTTCCTCGTCGTACAAATCGTCCGAGCGAATCTCGATCTACACTCACAATTTGCGTTTTTCCCGATAATTTTTTTCTCACACCGACGTTCGATCGAACACCGGTGCGCGGATACTCGCGAGGGAGCGCGAGCTTATTGTTGCTCACGCCGAGCGCTATCGACGATGCGGCGAGACCAATCTTGCAAGTTATACAGCGTTCACACCTAGTTCCGAAACGCGACCGAGGCACCGATTCACCAAGTGGCCATTTGTGCGAAATTGAGCAGTCTCGCCGTTGTTACATCGCACTCGTTTGACATGTTGAATGCTATTCTCCGAGAATACGTGTACACCGGCGTCGTTGTACGCCTTTCCGAGACTTTGCATGTTGAGCGCCAAATTGACATTGTTTCCGCCGTTTGCGGTGAACATTTCCACGTTCACGAGAGCCAATACGAACAACAGGGCACGCATGATTCGATGTCGCGGGCCAAACTGCCGAGTGTCGAATAATCGATCGCTCTCGTAATACGCGTGATAAAGCGTAAAATTTGCAGTAAATGCCAACTTGTGTCTGAACAAACGCGAGTCTTCTCGGCGCAAGCGAGACGCGTGTGTCATATTGGTGCCGTTGGAGCCGATGTAGAGCGTGCTATTGCAACTAGCAAACACGAGTTTGGGCAACCGTGCAAAATCGTGCAGTATTTTACCGGTCAGTAGAGTTCTCTTTTCGATGTAGCCGTGCGCCAGAATACGATGAGTTTCGTCGCTCGTCAGTGGCGGCGCATCGTCGGCGCGTTCGGCCATCGACTCGTTGCGCCCGCTGTGGGTCGCGGTCCACGAGTGAAGAATAACGGCGTTCGAAAAGAGCCGCTGAAACACCGGCCAGTCACGATCGGTCAGCAACACGCAACACACTTCGATCGTTTTGCGTTGATTGCAGCTGCGATTCAACGGCACGTACGACGACTATTGCGTCTCACGGCGCTCATCGTGGTTGCTGGTGTTTGCGGATGAGCGTGATTTTCCACTCACGTGTTTCGCATTGAGATTTCGTTGCTGCACATTTTGCATAATAATCGAGATCAATCGTTGCAGCAACACGGTATTCGAATACTCGTCGTTGCTCTCGATCGAGTCGACGTTCCTCCTCATCCTCTCTTTATCGCCACCGATGACAGTCTCGGAACGATACAGGTTCATGTTGACGCGAGTGACGATCCACGAGATGTTGGACGGGACTGCCGCTGAGGCGGGTGCTGCGACGCGTTCGCGCGCTCGTATCAGAACTTCGCTCACACGCCGATCCAGGCACAGCATGCGTCTCGAGTGAAATACGACCGTAGTGGTGGTGAAATTGGCGTCGAAGTTGGGTAGTACCTCGTTCATATTTTTCACGTCACAGGCCTATAATGAGCGATACTCGCACGATCGAATCGTCGTCTCGCGCGAAATCCTCCGTGGTCTCGCTTCTCGTTTCTTCGCTCGGTTGACCGTTGTCATTCAACGCGTTGTTAATGACATTGCTCGAAGATGACAGAGCGGATAATGACGCGACTCGAGAGCGAGGCGAGACGCGCAGTGAGAACCACGGCATGTTGCGGCTTAAGACGATTCGAGTGCTCGTTGCGCGGTAATACGTGCAGGACAGGCGCGTTTTAGTCGGCAAGCAACAGCGCAGACATCGTATCGAACCGTTGAACAGCGTGTAACGACGTCGTTTGCGCACCGAAACGTGGCGCGATCGCGGCGATTCAACGTTCGTCGAGTCCCGCTCGAATCGACTCGCGCCGCTGTCTCTTCTCTCGACGCCGTCATCGTCCGCGATGGATCTGCTGGCTTCGCTGTTCGGCGTGGGTAAACACGACGACGAGGACGGTACATTGTTCGACGAGGCGACCGGAATTTCCAACGAGATCGAAGAGTCGACGTCGCGGTTGAGCGGTAAATTGTGCGACTCCATCGCGAATGGATCATCGCGCTCGTCAACGTTCGTGTCGTTGTCGCGAGACGATGAATTCATGACGCTCGAGCGAGAGGTCGCGTGGTTGCACTTGATGCTGGATTGCGCTCGCGAACTTATGGTAGAAATATGGAATTTGTCGCCGATAGTATTCGACGAGCTGCAAACGCTGATCCGACAGATCGGACGCAATCACGAGGTAACGCGATTGTATGAATTGCTGTTCGATCAGACTCGATGGAGCGAAGCCATCGAGCCGTACGATCGTCAACGCGTAGTCTCCACAATGTTCGGTATGATACGGTACACGCAACGGCACGAGCTAGATGGGCGAGTGTACGAAATGTTGATGGGTCAATCGCTGACCATGGTGTACAACACGTATCAGAGCGTTGCGACGAGCGAGTGATTGAATCTATTCACCTAATTGGTCGGTGTTCTGCAACGCACCAGACGTCTCACGGGCATGGACGATCGTAGAATCATGCGCACCATCGAGGCGGTGCGTCGAATACTTTGTCATTGCGGCGTCAAGAGTCTGCGCGCCGTTACACTGGCCACTCTGATGTCCATCGACGCGGATAGCGTCCGTGAGATCGGTCGTTCTCACGCGAACACGCTGATGTTCGGGACCGAGCAAGGCCGAGGGACTCGAACGTTCGCAACGAGCTATTATGAGCGACGCGACGAGTTGCGACGACGGCGACACTGACAACGGGCGCGACGATTCGGTGCGATTTTCCGCGCGAGTCGAGACTGCGCGTGCCCCAACGACGCAGCGATCGAAGCGCGAAAACGGCGATTGGCGTGAGAACGACGCGTCGTCGCCGCCCGATTCTGCACGGAACGGATCGGTCGCGACCGACGCGATAACAAAGTCCGTGCGAGGTAAACGGACTTTGCAGAGCGCGAAAACGACCGCGTGGACGATCGAGGCGCACGCGACCGAGACGCCGCAGCAAACGGCCGACTCGCAATCGAAGTGCAGCAAGCGGCAATAATTGACGGGTGTGAAAAATTGGCGTCGAACGTGTTTACGCGCGGGAGTTTGTCACCACGATCGCCGGTGTCTGGTCGTTTGAATCGACGCACACCCAGCGCATAAACGGTATCACTCATTTGTACTCGTCGGAATCGCGCAACGGCGGGTGTTTGCTTCGCGCGTACAGCGTCAGGTAATCGCCATAGTGTACGGTCGCGGCATCGGAGCACGGCGACGCGCCATCGTCGATTCGCCCGAATGTCAGTCGCGCCGAACTGTCGCGCTCGGATCTTTCGATGCGACAGCGCGATCGGTCCGGCAGTCGCAAACGAATGTAGTCGTTGCGCGACGTGTCGAAGAATCGCAACGTCGCGACGTTGGACGATTCGTCGCGACGGACACGAGCATACGAGCGCCTCCCCATGCGCGAACAACGTTAGATAGCACACGATCGTAGTCGCGATTCAATGCGCCGATCGACGCCGCAGTATCTAACCGATCCTCGATATGCGCAATGTCCGTCAATTCGAGCGGTCGATCGGAGGATCGGAGCCACTTGCGATATCGGGCGTTTATCGCGCTTGTCGTTGCGAATCGTACGTGATAACGCGCGGTGTCCGGTATAGCAAATCGTCGCTCGATCGTTGTCATGCTGCCGTCGGTGCGCAATAGCACGATTTGTCGTTGCGCAAAATCGTACACTTGATGCATCAACGACGAGTCCTCGCGATTGCCAGCGCTGCCTCCGTCGTTCGGTGACAGCGACGAACGTATGTAGGTTTCCAGCATTTCCGGCGTGACTACACCGCGCGCAGAGTCTCGCTTCGCAATCAGTCGCGAGAGCGCGATTCGCGCAACATTGTACAAGATCGAGATCGCTACCAACAGGTAAACGAGCGCGCCGTGTGACACGATCATAGTCGCGTGTGATTTTTCACTTACATCATAATTTGTCCGATTTTGTATGGCGAAAGGATGATAAATACAAAAAGAGCACATGTATTCGCATGTTTTTTGCATTTATTTCAACTTTTTTGGATCCGTACTCGGACGGACGATGATGCGATTCGATTCGTCGACGCTCATCATTGTCGCAGAGGCAGCGTATGTCGCGCGAAGCTGCGCCGAAGCGAGCGAATCCGCCTCGATGTCGGAGCGAACGGTCGATCGTCGTTGCGAGCGGTTGTGCCGCGACCCTTCCGCGACGACTACGATGATACCGCGCGTTCGGACGACTTCACGGCATCCTCATCGCCACGAACGCGTGGTGCGATTTCGAGCTGCAGATTATCGATCGCCGCGCTCTCGGACGCCGTGAAGAAGAACAGTTCGCGACAGATCCAGCATTCGCATGGGTGCGTCACGATCGACAGATCGGTTTTTATGGCTCGTATGCGAGCGCTCACTTCCTCTGTCGACGACGCAACAATCGACTTGTCGCCGGTCGCTTTGTTCGATCGGAAGATCGCCGCATCGTTGTCGTCGTCGATTCAGCCTCAGGCATCTGGCCGATACGGGACGTTGTCTCGCCTGGTGGTCGGATCGTCCGTTGATGCTGCGTTGACGACGCGAAGACGATACGGTGCTGTTCGTAACGGCGTGGCACGGCAGACATGTCGCTTCCAAATCTAGGGATCAATCTACCGATCTTTTCGTTTGTTCTTGTTTGTTTATCACGTTTTTTCGTGAATCGAGCTCGCTCACTCACCCCGGTTAATCACGTCCAGCACGTCAGTCATCTCGATGAGCCACGCGGTCGCGGCGACGAATACCGCCACGTCGTTCGACTCGACGTGATCGGTCGCTATGATGTCAAGTTCCGACATTCTGCGCGAGTGAGGTGAGCGCACGCACGTACGCAAGGCGCAATGTCGAGCGGATACCGTGGCGAATGAATCGAGTCGGTCGGTTATAAAGAGCTAAGCCGGCGTGTGAGCTGTTATCTCGATCCTGAGGAGTCGTTGCGCCACAGAGTATCGCCATTAGTCGGCGGAATTGTCATATCGTCCGTGTAAAAGTGTTCGGTGCCTTCGGTTATGCAGTGCGGTAATCGCGCGTCATCGGATCGGCCGTGCGCTTGATCATCAGTGTGGTGCCATGCGGACACAAACAGTCGCGATACGACGGTTCGCGCAGCATCGCGTTCATGTCGAATTTGCCGTTTTCGCAAAATTTACCATCCTCGAAACCGGCGTACAATTTCACGCATCGCCATGTCGCGATGCCCAGACTCGAGTGGCCGATCAGCATCGAGTATTCGCCGCGCGAGAGGTCGCATCGGTCGGATCGATCGTTCTCGTCGCGATTGCTCGGTGGCGGCGAATCGGCCACCACCGATTCGCAGCGGAGAGTCGCGCCGCGATACGAGCGACAGAGCAACGCGCAATCGGCATCGTTCGTGCAATAGTGCACCCCCGACGAGCAGTCGATCAGACGACCGATGTCGCGCTTGGATCGCTCACCGCGCGATGTCACGTCAGTGCCGTGTCAACGCGTTGTCTCGCGCAAACGCGCGATTAATTGCAATCCCTGCGAATCCAACACGTCTTCATCGTTGTAGTAATTGCTGCGAAACGTTCGATAGCAAAATAACACGCACCATAGCAGCAGCGACGCGACAAACAACCAAACTATTCGCCACATAACAACGTAAAAGCTTATATGTTCTTTTTCCTGTTGAAACGCGAGCAATAAAAAACACAACGAGTACAGAGTGTTTAATGTTTTTTATGTCACAATTGCGCTACATTATGTAGAGACAGACCGCTGCCAACGTCGTCGCAAATATCGCCACGTTCTGGCCAATAATCCGCGTCTGTTGGTCTCGACGTCGCCCTCGCGCCGACGCTCGATCGTTCGCTCGAGCGATATCAGATCGTTGATCGAGTTGTCCGCGACGGCGCAAATGTCGTACGTGTCGCGTTCGCCGATTGCAACGGTGGGCTCGTCCTCGTCGCGTCGCCGCTGTTGTCTCGGCGTCGGCGATCGAAGCACGACAAAATACGCTCGAAGCACCGGCTCCATCGCCACGGACAGAACTCTTCGAAGCAACGCGTGATTGTTCGCGATCGGAACGATACGGACGAAGAAGCACGACGACGCCGCGGTGTCTCGTCGCGCCAGCGAACGCAGCGTCGGTCAGATCTATCGTCGACTCGTAATAATGGCGCAACGATCTGCTCGAATTCGACAGCGATACGATGCCATTCGCCGTTATGGTCGTCCGATCATCCAACGAGTCGCTGGCGTCTCGCACGTTACGTCACCCCGTCGCGGGCTCACGATAATCGTGCTCAATCAGCACGACGGATCGTCGACTCGACCTTTCGCGATTCCCGCGACGACCCGAGTCACCGAGCTTTGTCAGGATATTCAGCGTGCGCAGTGCGCAGCGCAACGATTCCTCGCTCGCGGAATGGTACGATACGATGATCACATCGGCATCGACGGCGTACGCTGCCGCGAGCACGCTCGCGCGTCGATCGCGATCGGGACTGGTGCGTGACCACAGATCGTCCGGGGTGCAGTACAGCTCGTAGCCCACGAGGGCGCGCACGCACGCAGAACACTTCTCGTCGAGACGAAACTGTCGTTGTCTGCGCCAACGACGTATCGCGTTTTCAAAGCGCGCGTCTCTCGCCAGTGCGTTCTGCATCAGCCAGATCGATTCGCCCACACCGAGCATATTGTTGACATATGCGAATCCCTCGATCACGGTGGATCGATCGATCGGCCGTCGAGTGAGCGACGATTCGTCGCGATTGTCGTTTGTCTTCGCGGCGTCCGACGACGACTGATGCACCACGCACACTTCGTGACACGACAAATACCGCGATTCCACGGTGACGACCGAATCGAGCGCGGAAACGGACGTTGCGGAAACGAGCGTGGACAGCGTGTTGCGATGACGTCGCGGCGCTCTCCGCGCAGTTTCCGCGCTCGATTCGGCCAGCAGTAACAAATCGCGCACCACGCTCGATTTGCCGCTGTCGGACGTGCCAAACGCGACGACACGCAAGCGATCGGTTCGCGTCGCTACCGATGGTGCGTTGTCGAGGTTTGCGAAGCCACCGAGCATTGCGTCGACGGTGTGTCGCCACAGACTGGCCATATTTGAGATATATATCGTTGGCGTTGAGTATTGCGATAAAAAAAGAAGATTCTTACGACGACGCATCAGCACCTCGTCCTGACTCGTTCGCCACGTTGGAATCGTTAGTCGTCGCGACGGTGGTCTCGTCAAAGTTCGGTCGATTCGCAGACACGTTAAACATGCGATACAACGTAAACAACATTTCGCTCAGGCGCTCGAGCGTGACAATGCCGATCTGGGTGCGCCACAGATCAAACAAGTAGGCGAACAATTCGCGTACCTGATTGCCAGTCAGTTTGGCGCGAAACAGATAGCTCATCGCTTGCGCGAGCAGAGCTCTCTGCGCCTCTTCCTCCGCGACCGCGAGATCCTCCTCCTTGTCGTTTGTCGCGTCGATCGATGAAACGTGAGGTTTTGACGGCCGTTGACGTTGCGCCCGCTGCAGGATATATCGCGCCAGAGACACCACGGCG
Organism: Harpegnathos saltator; assembly: GCF_003227715.2. Taxonomy (NCBI): domain Eukaryota; kingdom Metazoa; phylum Arthropoda; class Insecta; order Hymenoptera; family Formicidae; genus Harpegnathos; species Harpegnathos saltator. The sequence goes on along the minus strand of NW_020230165.1, from coordinate 78,769 downwards.
AACATCAGGGCGCGAGCAATGTCCAGATTGAGCAACTCAACCTCGTCTTCGGACGCCTCGATCGATTTCACGACGGTCGCGAGATCGTCGTCGCGATCGCAATACCCGGTCCCGCGTCCGCTCACGAAATCTTCCACGGTGACGAATCGATCGTTCGCCGGATACTCGGTGCCGCCGCTACCGTTCGAACCTGATCCGCGACGAGACATGCTCTCCGCGATCGCGGCGACGCACATGGTCGGTTCGCGTTCGTACTCGATCCACTGCCTGTTCAGTTGTTCGCTCACACCGCGAATGCGCACGGTCGGCGCAGCTGTTGCCGCCTTGTCGCTTCCCGCGATAGGACCTTGCTGCGGCGGCGACGACTCCACGCACGCGCTCAACCAATCGAAGAGATTCATTATCGCTTCGAATCGCACGTACAGGCGTTTGTTATCGTCATTCTCGGCAGCAGCAGCGGCGTCATCATTCTCGCGTCGGCGCGCCACCGAGCATTTGGTCGCGTTCGAGCGACTATGAGTCATGACTCGCAACCAACCGAGCGTTCTCGCGGCATCTCGATGTGCAAAGTCGCGCTGTAATTTTGCAATAAGCCTCGCTCGGACATCCGCCACTGCGATTGCGCTTTCGTCGCGAATGCGCATCGGCAAAGAGACGCACGACGACACGTACATTCGCGTAATAGTCACCATTATCGTGGCTACGAGTTTGTCCACCGTAAGCTAATGATAGCATCGCCAAAAGTCGTCTATCGTTTTCGCGTCTGGCGCGTCCGCCGGTATATTCACTCGAATGCTCACCGATTGTCCGTCCTTGCGAATCATAAAGTTCATCACCAGGTACGTGAGCAACAGAGAGGCGCGCACCACGAACAAGAGAGTCGACTGCGTGTCCAGACCCGTGGTAACGATGGCGTCGCGCAACACGATCGACAGACAGCGATCGAAATTGCACTCGTCGCTGTCCAGGCCGCTTGCGCTTCCTCGATTGCGCGACGATTCGGCGCAAAGAACGAGGCGCGACAATACTCGTTGACGTTGAAACTGCGACGAAGCTGGTCGGAATCGCGAATGAACGCAAAGACGTACTCGAGCGATTGTCGCGCCACATCCAGAATGTACAATTGGTTGCGTCTGACCGAGTCCTCGGAGTCTGGTGCGATCGCGCCAATCACCATCGGATCGGCCAGCATGTTTCTGATGCGTGCCAAATGCTCGTGCACCGAAACCTTGAATTGCGCCAGGCTGCGACATTCGTCCAACTCGTCGGCCACCAGTGGCACTCGCGAATCCGTTCGATTCGCGCGAAATATCGCCAATTTGTGCAACTTGTACATGAGGAATCCGTAACAGCGTAGAAACAGCCGCAGGTTGTCGCGCGATATAGTAGTGTCCACGCGCGAATCCAAAAAGTTGCTTCTGTCGTACAGATTGCACGGCACGATATTGATAAACGACACGATCAGACCGTCATCCTCGCTCTCGTGCCCGGTGTGGTCGGTGACAATCGCGGCCCCTTCGTCCACATCCATCGCGGTGTCGGTGTTGTGCATTGCGACGACCAACAATCTCGTGCTTTTTTTCTCGCTCGTTTCTTGCGCGGCTGTCTTTCTCCCTATTTATACTATGCTGTACGATAGCGAGGCGATCGGTATCACGAATCTATCCTACGCTCTCGTACGATAGCGAGGCAATCGGTATCACGAATCTATCGCGCGCTCCTGTACGATAGCGAGACGTTCGGTATTTGCAAATTCGAACGAAGAAAACCACGCCACCGGTTTCCTCTATCGATCGCGTCGATTTCAAGAATCGCACGGTGCCGCGACGTTGTCGGTTAAGCGATGATCGATCATTGTCGACAATAGACACAACGCGAATTGTAACAGTACCTCGTTTTCGGTCAAACGGTGTTTACAGCGCAGTAAAATTTCTCGAACGCGCGATTCACCGCTCGTCATTGGCGGCACGACCGTCGCGACTTGTCGATTCTCGACACGCCCGTGCATTAGTCGTTCGGACGAATCGGCCACCATGTCGGTGTCGATCGAGCCGTCGCGCCAATAAGTCAAAGTGTCGATGTGATAACGATCCAACAGATGCTGCAGCAGATCGGACGGCAATTCCATCGCGACAATGTCGATATTGCGAAGATCGATGATCGCGGTGCACGAGTACAACGGATTGTATTCGAGCGCTTTTACACGAAATCCGGTCGAATTCGCGTCGTACATGAGACTGGAATCGCATCAATTGAGTTCGATACCGTTCCACAGTGATGGATTCATTCGGTTTCAACAGCTCATAATAAATAACACCGCCCTGGTCCCACCAAATACACAGCAAAACCTTCGCAGCGTGAATATTCGGCCGAGCCGACGACGTAGAAGCATGACCGGGTAGTCCCCATGATTTTGTTCTTTTTGGGTTGCTGTAATGAATCCATTTTTCATCACCCGTAACGATGCGATGAAAAAAACCCTTCCTTTTTTGCCGCTGGAGCAGTTGTTCACAGGCGAAAAAACGCTCATCGTATCTTGGCTTCAAATCATAAGGAACCCAAGTTCCTTGTTTTTGAATCATTCCCAACGCATGCAATCGCTTGGAAATGGCTTGGCGGGTAACTCCTAATGCTGAAGCATGCTCATTTTGCGTTTGGCACGGATCCTCATTGAGCAATGTCTCCAATTCAGCGTCTTCGAAGGTTTTTGGCCTTCCTTCACGCGAACGGTCGTCAATATCGAAATCATCGTCTTTGAAGCGACGGAACCAATCGCGGCACGTTGTTTCACTTAGAGCAGCATCTCCGTAAACTTTTTGGAGTTCTCGATGCGCTTCAGCCGCCGTTTTCTTCGAATGAAAGGAGAAATCAACATTTCCCGCAAATGACGATTATTTGGCACAAAATAAGACATATTCACACAACCAAAAGTATATGACGCAAAAACAAAATCACTAATGTGTCAAAGCGGTTTGTTTACCATATGTCTAAGCTTGGTTCATGACGTTTTGGTTATGTCACAATCGACCAGCACTTACTACTGGAGCCATCTCTTGAAAAACAGCGGGAACTTAGTTGCGCACCTAATAGCTACAAAGATAATAACATAGTCTATATATAAACATTTTATGACATGAAATTGCTCATCTACATCAAAATTAATAACAGGAAACATAGAATCCTAAAGCCGGTTTAGTAACAACCGTAGTTAATGAATTCTTGCATTTAATTGGAAAATATTTTTAGATCTAAAAGAATATACCAATTAGATAGAAAATTTGCAAACTACGATTGTTACTAAACTAGCTTTAAGTTGCCGTGTAAACATACTCATAGTTCCCAAAACGATCTGAATACTACATGGGCTGAAAAGTCTTTGGCTTTACAATGAAAAAACGATGTTTTTAATGAAAAAAGTGCTTTATTCCTCGACATAATCTCCATTTAGAGTAATGCACTTAGTGTAACGGTCCGCTAACATTTCGATGCCGGTCTTATAGTGCTCGGTGTCAAGTCCCTCAAAATAAGCATTTGTTTCCAACTTGACCTCCTCATTCGAGTAAAATCTTTTACCAGCGAGCCACTGCTTCAGTCGGGGAAAAAGGAAATAGTCGCTGGGGACCAGGTCTGGAGAATACGGGGGATGCGGGACCAATTTATAGCGCAATTTCTTTAATTTATCGGTCGTATCGCGAGCCGAGTGAGCTGGAGCATTGTCTTGGTGAAACAAAATTTTTTTCTTTGCCAAATGTGGCCGTTTGACCTTGACCTCGTCGTCCAATCAATCCAGTAATGTACAGTAATATTCTTTATTGATAGTTTTACCATGTTCAAGATAATCAATGAATATTATGTTATAAGTATCCCAAAAAATACTGGCCAAAACTTTGTCGGCTGATTGTTGTGTCTTCGGGCGCTTCGGACGGCTTTCACCAGGCAACCACTCTGATGACTGCCGACTGGACTCCGGTGTGTAGTGATGGATCCATGTTTCATCCATTGTGACAAATCGACGCAAAAACTCCTTCTTATTGCGGTTAAACAGGGCCAGATTTTGCTTTGAAAGTCGAACACGTTCCGCTTTTTGCTCAATTGTTAAAAAACGCGGCACCTAACATGCGCAAAGCTTTTTCATGTGTAAATATTCATGAATGATATGACCAACACGTTCCTTTGAAATGCCTATGATATTAGCTAGCTCACTCAATTTCATTTTGCGGTCATTCAACACGATTTCACTGATTTTCTGGATGTTTTCTGGAGTAACTGCCTCATTTGGCCTTCCTGAACGTGGTGCATCATTTGTGCTCGTACGGTTACGACGAAACTCAGCAAACCAATATTTGATGGTTGAATTCGGTGGGGCAGATGTGCCGTAACATTTATCAAGCCATGCCTTTGCTTCAACAGTGTTTTTTTCCACCAGGAAGCAATGTTTAATCAAAACACGAAATTCACTTTTTTCCATAGTAAAGATAAATTCAGAGGTAACGTCACTTCGAAAGCTATAACTTGTACACGAGTCAACGAAATATCATGAAATTTTTACAGCATCTAAGTTAAGGTTGGTACTCTATAGGAAATATAAGGATTTTTAGTTTGTGGCGCCATCTATATGTCAGGCCAAAGACTTTTCAGCCCATGTAGTATATTGTAGAAAAATTAATCTTTCTCCTATAATACATTCAGTATTATATACATTAGGTTTGTTCTTTGTAGCTAAACTAGCAATCATTACATTTGAAATGAAACAGAGATATATTTGAAATTTCTCGAGTGAGAAAGAAAATTTTATAAGATGCTTATTAAAATTTTATAAAGCAAACCTCATAAAAATTTACATATTTTTCAGGTATTTCATTTTTTATTTACAAAAGAGGAAACAGTTCGAGCATTCATTAACATATTTTTAAAAAATACCACTCGAGTGGACTCTGTCACTTAAGAGCAACAGTCCTAGCACTCTCTGGTGCAACCAGGGTAGACTGAATTTTCAAAAGAAAATTTTAGAAAATCAGCTTCTTACATTTTTCCAGGTAGTAAACGTCCTGTTCTAGTAGCTCTAGTAGCACAGGACGTAGCAACGTTTATCGCGCAGCGGAAGTTCGTGCGATAACCAATGAACGTGCCGCTTTTCCGTAAGAGCTAGAAAGTTATTACGAAAAGTAGCATATTGTTTGGCTATCGCACAAATTTCCGCCGCGTGGTAAGTGTTGCCGCGTACTGTGAGCAAGAGCCATTAGTATATTTCTACGACGAAGAACAATAAAGGCAAAAAATTGCAGACAGCACAATGTCTGAAACTGGGACATAAGACGTATTTAAAACGTCTTTTAGACACATTAAAGACGTCTTATGTTCCGTTTTTGAACATTAGTGGTGTCTGCGAATATTGAGTAACATATAATACCTATTATTGACTCCGAAAGTTTCGATTTTTTTAAAGATACCTTTTTTTTTACCTGTCCACGTATATGCCTGCGCAACTAGCCAATAGTTTGCGACATTATATGTCTTACATTTTTGGCTACAGTTTCTCCGCCTATTTGTGACATTTTCTCAATCTGTAATAAATATATTTCAAATCATATGATATATATTCAAAAGGTTTCACTTCGTGTACAGCAATTATAATGCATATTTGTGTTGATAATTAGCAAATAACTAATATACGTACAAATTGTCGCCGAACGTTATCATCCTTCAAAAGGTTATTGAAATTTTCTACTTCTTCCACCGTACTGAGAGGAAAATTCGGTAATAAAGAGAAATCAATTCGTCGTTGTACATTATGTTGTACTTTTTGAATTTTCCAGAAAATGAATAATCCGGTTGAGTTTACGTTCAAGTGTCATAAATTTTGAATAATATCCTCGCCGACATTTTTCTAAACAACAGAGATAAAAGAGTCAAGTGATTAACATTATTAAATTAAACCATTATAATAATTCATAATAATCTTTTGTTCTGCATTATATTTACTAGTGATGTAAATAAAATAAAATTTACCACAACAAGATGTGTGCTCTGAATCTATCGATTGCTTTTCTAAATTTTCTTTATTGTTTATATAATTTCCAGGTGAATTTAGTCCAAGCATGTCATGTATTTCACGAATTGAAGTGCTTGTAGAAGGGTAATTTCTCGTATCTCAAAATATTGTTAACCGAGCTGTTAAATCTTCTGTGCAATTTTGCAAATATATTGTTTATATTGTCATTAGTCAATCATTGTATTATGAATATGAAATTAATGAAAGAAAAATAAATTTCAAGCATACCATGTAATATTGCTAAAAAACTTCCTTCCTCTTTCTTTTTATTCACATTTTTGATTGTTTGCGGCACTTCTGTAAAGCAGTATGAATTATATAAAGTAATTTATGGACATTCTCATTCATTATTAAATTTATAACGTATTAACATATTAAAACGTACCTTTTGAAGTTTCTTTTTTTTGCTTATGATTATCGTGTGTCATTGTATTTTGCATTTCTGAAAGATATGAAAAAAATATGTAAGGTCTTTATATTTAACATTAATTTTTATATACAACTTCTCTGATCAATATAAAATAGCAATTAGTATAATACCTGTATTGCAATATTGCTCTTTATGATAAGAATCTTTGTCATAGAAATCCGATGAATCCGATTGTTTTTCTTGTATTGGTACATCTAAGCAACTGTCGAAGATCTGGTCGAAAGTATTTGAAGGCTTATTATTTAATGTAGTGGACTCGCATGCTACACAAACACATAAATACATATATATACACAGTCATATAATTAAAATATAACTGATATCATTTCAAGGTGTTTACTTAGAAATGTTCTGCAAATATTTTATAAGATTTTATAAATTTCTTAACATAATAAACACCTTGCATTCATACAGGGTGTCTGGTAATTTGTTAAGCAGACGCCACGTAAAGGTAGATTAGGTCAAACTCAAAAAAATTCCTCTACCATTTTGGGAATCAGTAGCAAAAATAAAATAAAATAAAAATGAAAAGTAAAATTTTAGGTTATTTATAAAAAAATTCACATTATTGATCATGCGCCATATAGTAGATGAACTGTGGTAGCAATATCTGCCACTATGTGCTTGTATTAGATCAAAATAAATAAAAAAGTTTTTTATCATTTTGCAAATAATCATGTACATTTTTAGTTATTAATTAAAGAAGATTGATGCATTATTCTGCACAGTCATGTACCAATCTTTTTTTTATTAATAACTAAAAATCTACATGATTATTTGCAAAATTAGGATTTTCTTTTTCAGCTTTGTCTAATATATAAGCACATAGTGACAGACGTTATTATCATACTTTATTTACCGTATTGCGCGTCATCATTAACGAATCTTCTTTGATTAATAACTCAAAATATTACAGGGTTGTTCGTAAAATAATAAGAGGATTTTTAGTTCATTTTGACCTTATCTACTTATATACGGCGACTGTTTAGTGAGTTACCGGACACTATGTGTTGTATTATGTATAAAGATTAATGATAAATCTGATTGATGATTGGTGATTGTCGGCAATTTATTAATCGGTTCGCTTAATGAATTGGATACATATCCGCTTTCTATTGATGGAATGTAATTTGAGGGTATTGTAATTTTGCTCTTTTTTGGTTCATCTAGAAATATTCATAATTGTTAACTTTTGTATTATCATTTTTATATATCGCATTTATTATACACATATGTCTTATAAATACCTTCGCTACTCGATGTGTCGCCATAGAACTTTCGTTTTTTAATAAACTTCTTTTTCAAAACATTTTCTGTTCGTGTCTGTAATATAATATTGTCGTCTGACGCAGACATATCGCTTTTTCTACCAACCGTGCATTTTGGTACGTTCCTGTAATATATTTTTAAATATTATTTTTTTCAGATTTTTATGTAAGATATAAAAATATGAAACGGACCATAAGGACCAAAACTTTTATGATATGTGAATTCATCCCAATCAGCACATGGTGACCATTTTTTCATACAGGCTTGAGTAAGCTGTTTGCTTTTTTTCGGCACTTGAAATGTACATTGTTCAAAATCTACCCACGTTGTTGGTATTGTTATGCAGTATATATCATACAGCAGTACGTAAAACGTCATTCTGAAACATTATATATATATATATACTTACACACATGTATAAGGTAACTTAGGATAAGATGCTTACTTTCTACTTACTTTTTGTAACATAAGGGAATGTTATTGAGTTATTAATTTATTTAATATAAAATTAGCATTTATATGTAACGTAGTATTAACAGCTGAGCAGTATTTTTATTTTAACGACGAATGTAATAACGGCATGCAACACCATGAAGTTCTGTTTTTAAATGGAAGTTGAACGGCTTTATTCATGATTTCTGTAATTGGCCACATCATCAAGTCTGATAAATTTTGAACTACATATATGTCCATATTTAGTGACTCGCAAGGATAGAATGGCAAACTATTTTGTCAACAATTTTCTTCCGATAATGACAGCTATTTCTTTTTCGTTGTAACAAATATGTTCAATAGCAACAATTGTTTTATCTTTTAGATAACAACAGTTATTTGGTTTCTTGTCTGTCGATATAAAGTCGCTGAATTGAATCATACGATAAGCATTGGTACAATTCATTGGCAGAACTTTTAAACATTTCTTTTTCAATATAGGTATACTGTATTTGTTACAATCATTTTGTATAACTTCATTATAATTTGATGAAATTCTTTTATATAACTGTTGTAGTGGTTTATCTGCTTTTCTAAGCATTTTTTGTTGATTGCATGCAGTTTTCGAAAGGAAAAGCAGAAAAATCATCCAATAGTACAAATATCAGTACGTCTTCATTTATGTGAATTAAATTATGTACATTATAAATTATAGTATCATTGCCATACAACTGTTTAAATATTTCTACAAATTGAATTAGTAGATATCTGCTATATCGATTGTTACGGAAGAAATCCACTGGATGACATAATATCCGCATTGAATAATGTAATGCATTGAAGTGTAGTAAATTATCTTCTGGCAAAATATTTAGCAGCACGATTGGTCCAAGATATAATAAAAATACTCGCAGTTCTGTTGTTTTCCAACGAGTCAATTCATCTAAAGAATGGTTTTCGAGCAAACTCGTTCGGTATCCATTTCCTCATTACAATTAATATTTCCGATAACTCTGTTAATTTGTGTCCACTTAATCTGGATGTCTGATATCCACTTAGCCACAATAGCAATAGTTTCTTCATGACTTCTAGACATACTAAGTGCATATAATCCAAAGGAAAACATGAAACCATTGGCAGCTGTACTGACTTAAAAGGAGATATACCAATATGATGATATTTATATACTTTTTGTACTCTATTCTTAAAATTGTCATCAGTTCGAAGAGGCGTTGTAGATTCCAAAAATAACATGTGATGATTTAAATAGATGCCTTCTTGCATACATTTTCCGCATCCAAAATATCCGTTATGTGATTTCGTGCAAGTTACGAATGCTCTTGCAGGACTATCGCAAATTATACTTCTAATTTGTACAGTGTATCTTTTTCCATTTAAAATAAGTCCTTCATTTCTGAGAAAATCATATTCTTGACAAAAAGATGTTAAAAAAGTATCTACAAAAGGTGGTTTTGAGTACCCATGATAAGCACTAATTACAAATGGTTTAAATATCTTGTCACCGTGAATTTTGCCCAATATTGGCCAAATTTGACTTTTACTGCTCTTGGATATTGGCAATCCATCAATATTTAAGTCTATCATAATAACTTCATTTATCACGATGAACTTGGTGCGTATCAGTTGTTCAGTTATTGCCTCTTTCAAACCATAATGAAAAAAGTTTCCCTTCTCTGCCGATACCTTTATGATACTATTTCTTGGTGTATTTAAAAGCGTTCTTGCACTTTTTGGCATATCGGTATGACCATATGTACGTAATTTACTTAATTCTGACAAAGCAGTGTGACTAATGTTATATTTTAGTGTCCAAGAATGTAACCAATTGGAAAGTTCTGCAGTTTTATTGGTATTTTCCTCAATATCTTCTTTATCTTCCTCTTCCAGAGTAACATGAATATTAGGTCTTGCAACATCGGCAGAAAACACATTCAAAGTATTGCCTGAATTAGAGTCATCAGATAAAGTGCAGTGTGTTATAGGTATATTTATACCAGCTAGCGATTCTAAGCTAGCGACTTCTATATTAACTGTAGATCTATCTACATGTTTGACTGTAGATTTATCTACAGTTGTTTTACGCTCATATCTTTCATAAGCTTCAAGACGTCGATTTTTTTGCCGCGGAGATAATTCCCGAAAACTTTTCGGCTTCTGTGAATTAAAGCATAATATGATAACATAAATAAGATATTTAAAGGACACATTATGGTTATTTACATTGACAGATAAGAAACCAAACAACTGTTATTTGAAATCTGTTAATTGTTATCTGAAAGATAAAATTATTGTTGTTACTGAACATATTTGTTACAACGAAAAAAAAACAGCTGTCATTATGGAAAGAAAATTGTTGACAACAAATAGTTTGCCATTCTATCTTTGCGAGTCACGAAATGTTATGGAAATGGGATAAAATTGGCTTAAATTTTAATATGATGTAAGTTTTGATTAACTGATAAAAAGTCTTAATGGTTATCGGACTAAATAATCAAACGTTTTTTAGTTACAACGACTCAAATATTCAAAACTAACCTCCATCCTGAAGCAATATTACGTAATGATAAGTACTTGAGATTTGTTGTGTTTCATTTCTTTCAGTCTTTATTCACACTTTCATTCATGCATCTACACACACATACACACGCGCACACGCGCACACACACACACACGCACACATGCACACACACACGCGCGCACACACACATACACACGCACGCACGCACGCACGCACGCACGCACACACACGCACACGCACACGCACACGCACACGCACACAGGAATATATGCAAAATTATGACACTCATGATAATCATTTTTCTTCAAAAAGTATGTGTGCGTGCATGTGAAAAGATGTATAGATAACAATTTAACCATTAAACGCCATACTACACAAGACACTACGGTATGGCATACCTTTCTAATTCAATTGTTTATAAGTTTCATAACAATAAATATATTATAACAAATCCTTTTCAATCGGAACACAAGATATTAACAAACATATCTTTTTACTAATAAAGATACATATGCTGCTACTAAAGTAATATATGTATCTTAATTAGTAAGAAAAATTAGAATGTTATATGTGTTTAGTATAAATATAAAAACGAGTTTAACTGTTAAAACCTCAATACACTTTATTGCACTGTTCAATTTAATATGTAATTTATGATTTGAAATATTTATATTTCATTTTTATACTTAGTGAAACTAAAGGAAAAATAATATGTGAGAGCTAGTACAGTTATCAGTGCATAAATTATGGTATCTGTTAATAACAACTGATAATAAATACAAGATAATAAAACATGTATAAACAAAATTAACATCCATGATATTCTGTTGAAATAATAAAAAAAATCGAATAGTTAAAGTAATTAGAGTTATGAGAAAGCAAGCAATTTTTTAGTACCCTTAATATAAACATGTAAGTATAAATAAATAAATATATATATATATATACATATATGTATACGTCTTCAATGCATTAATAGTGAAATACAGATATAGAATGTTCTATATATATATATATTATAATGTTAATCAGGCTTTAAAATCATTACATTTAAATGTTTATCATTATATTTCTGAAGTGATTAAAAATGTTATACTAATATTTCTATATACATTTTTCAATCAGTCCAAAAATATGTTTGTAAACATTCAGATGTAATGTAATTTTAAAAGTCTGACTAGCGCAAATAATTTCATATCTGTATCAAACATATTTCGTATCTGCACGAAACATATTCATATGATTCTGGTAGCACCGTGATGTTCTATTGGTTAAAATAAATGTTCTTAAAACATCATTTGACATCACCTTGCTTTCTGGGTATGGTTTCTGTCTTTTATTTTGTTACATTCTTTCGCTGTGAGTAAAATAAATACATATAGCATGTTTGATACAGATATGGAATTATTCATGCTAGTCAAACTTTTGAAATTACTTTTGAAAGCAGGGTAGAACTCAAATAGCCAAACCTGCAAAAGCAGATTTTGCACAGAATTGTTAGCAAACTGTGGACAGAAAGGCAACAGCATCCTGAGGATATAGATGTCTATGGATCTATCGACAGGTCCTGCATCAATTCCCTGTCGCTAATCTGACGTCAGTCTGCGCGCAAATTGTTTATTGGGAATGCAAATATCTGATTGATTTTTATACTTACTTTGCTTTGTGTTCTGGAAGTGGACAAAGGAACTCCAGGAACAAATCTTAACTGAGCAACTTTGCTCTGTACACAGTTCTCTTCTTCTGTATATCTTTTGTATATCATCGTAAAAAAACAAGAATTACAATAAAAATAACAATAGTTTACATGCATAAAATATAAAGCATTCACATTAAAATAGAAAAGAAATATCACAATATCACAATAGAAGAATGCGCAATTTTGAGGTTAACATTACATTAGAAAAACAAATATCCTGTTTTATCCATTTGCTAAATTGATGATAAACCGAAATGAATGTGTATGTTTTAAAATGCTGGAATTGAGAATTAATTGCTTTTACATTTTTTGTGCAACTATCTAAAAATACAACCTCAAAGTCTATGATGGTTTTTTGTGATAATTATTTAACACATGTAAAAAACTATTAAAAATATCTATCAAACAATCTTAAATCTTATTTAATACAATATTATATAAGAAATATAATATAATAGGGAAGAAAAAGAAAAATTACCTTTGAAAAATGATGCGATAAGACATGTAAGTAAGGCACGACATATATAAACATCCAGTTGATATTGAAAAGGTTGCACGCGCATGCGTGACGATCTTTATTCGAAAGAAAACAACAAAGAGCTTTTCTGTCTTTCTTTTCCAAATTCTCTTTCTCTCTCTTTCGAATTAGAGATTCATCACGCATATGCGTGCAGCCTCTCCAATATCGAAACACTGCAGGGATCGATACTCCTAATACCGGAAAATAACAGATTTTATATATTTTCAAAAGAGATCTTTTAGTCAACTTCTTGTTCTGTTCACAGGCAATATTTTATTTCCAGAAAATACTTGACCCTAAGTCGACTTACAGCCGGTAATTAAAGTCGACAAAAAGCCATCCTAGAAATAGTCAGCTAAACATCGAGTTTAGACAGTCGACTTAAAGTTGACTAAAAAAAGTCGGCTATTAGCCGTCAAACAGTCACTCGTGCTGTGTGGGAAGCTTTAAACAAGAATAATTCTCTGATCTACAATTCTCGCGTCTGTCTACGATGACAGCTGGTCAGAGACTCTTTGTCAGCTGTTGTTGTTTTCTTCTTATCGATTTTCCGTCGTCCAGACAATCTTCGTTCAGTTGTCAAAATCAGCATCAGATGCATAAGGCTCACGGACAACGGACGCCGCCACAAACCTTGTGGCTCGGACACAACAATATGTTATTATTTCTCCATATAATCGCCGTTGAGGTCAATGCACTTTTGAAGCCTGGGCATCAGCTTTTGTATACCCTCGTCGTATACCGTTCGCTCCACCTCCTGAAGCCACTTTGTCACAGTCTGCATGACCTCCTCATCGTTCAAAAAGCGCTGTCCACCCAAGAACTCCTTCAATTTATTGAAAAGATGGTAATCCGAGGGTGCCAGGTCAGGGGAGTAGGGTGGGTCGGAGTGTCGGGGAGGGAATGCAGGCGAAGTTCCCCTGACTCCCCCCACTTCGGCCCGATCGGTAGACACCCCGGTGGGGTTTTAGTGATTAGGAGTCTCACATAACCCCTCCTCTCCTAAGAGGCAGGAGTATCCATGATGGATTTCCCCACCGTTATAAAAAAAAAAAAGGGAGTAGGATTGGTGAGTCACAATGTCTCATCCAAACGACACGAGCAGGTCTTGAGTGAGCCGGACGGTATGGGATCTGGCGTTGTCCTGAAGGAGGGACACACCACGAGTCAGCATTCCCCTCTTTTTGTCTTTGATTTTTTTTCAACTTCTTTAGGGTCTCACAATATGCAGCAGCATTGATAGTGGTCCCTTTGGGCATGAAATCGACCAACAAGAGCCCTTTCCGGTCTCAAAACACGGACGCCATGATTTTCCTCTCTGAAGGTTGAACTTTGAATTTTTTGGAGGATGGAGAATGGATATGGCGCCACTGCAGAGACTGTCATACTGAGACTGAAGTGAGAAACCGAATGACTGAACGAATCTCACACCTGCTGTAGGTGGAGCGAACGGAGGACGCACTGGTTAACGTATTAGACTGCTACGACAACATTTCGTAACTGACTGAGGCGCTCGATGGCTTATTTTGACCGTTACGAATCCCTCTACACGTCACGGGTGCCAACTTTGCAACAAAAAGGTCCCTACGTCTTACACAGCCCTTGTATTCTTACTTTCTGGATATACCTCGTATTATACACCACCTATTTCGAAAAAAGATTCAGCTACAAGAAAGTCAGTGATTGCCCGTGGTGTTAATTAATATGTGGCAAAACAGATGCACTTTGAAGAGAAAATTCGAAGGTACCATAAAAAAAGATAAGATTGAAAAAGAAAATATTGGTAAGTTTTATTATAGAGGAAAATGTAAAGAAATTACTGTTTTGTTACAAAAATTTAACTTTTTTGTATAAAGTTCCAGAGAACATAAGCAATGAAATACAAGAAAGTATAAAAAGAAGAGAATTTAGCTCAATGGCAATTAGTTCTTCAACACTGGTCAGTTACATTTAATGTTAGACGCAAAGACGTGGACAACTATGAGGAAAAAGCTTTATATAAGTTTCTTAATAAATGGCCCATATTGAAACATCCAGAAGGATATCAGTTAATTGTACAAGATTTTGAGAAAATGAATCTTAGTACAATTAAGTTGAATTTCAATATATGGTAACAGTTCATGGATGTAATTATGAAATACTCGACATACAATGCGAAAGACGACGAAGTACACTTATTGCTCGAAAAAGTGAGAAATAATGTTTTAACTGGTAATTATCTTTTATTCTTTTTGTTAACTTTGGGTTACAGGAATATTGAACCATTCCTTAATTCTGACATCCGATTATCAAGGAATATAAAAGATCAAGAAAAACAGATAATGGTTATAGTTATATGGACTACTTATAGTGGGCGCGAGCTCAGTTGCTGATAGTTCCACACGGTCCGTTTTGTACTGGCCACGGAAAAACGCTAAAAAAATCTGACACGGGCCTATTCTGTAATAATCGCGCTCGACGTCATAGATTCGTCCAGCCTGTACGTGGTGTGTAACTAGCACAGAATAGATTAGTGTAGCATCTCTGGCGTCTATCTATGACCAATACAAAACAGACTTTGTGAAGGACTCACGCCCACCATAAGTGGCCCGTATAGCCGCAGCTTTAAAGAGGTTTTCTTAATCAGCATTCTGCGAAATAGACTTATTTTTTAATCGTGCACACTGTCCATTTCGAACTAATTCTTACAATCTCTTATATATTCAACTATATTTATATATATTTATTTACAAAATTACATTTATTTACAAAATTATATTTACAAAATTACATTTATCTGCAAAATTATATTTATTTACGAAATTGTAAATATTTTTGTAAACAATCTTGGATAACAAATCCGTAAACGTTTTAGCTTTCATAAATAATTTAAGCCTTTTCTGCCTCGCCAATTAAAAAAACCTGCTTCAGTCTCCAACATAAAATTTATTTTACTCATCAGTATAGCATAGCACTTCCATATTTTTATACGTAACAAATAACGTAACAAATAATGTACAATAAGACAATTATTAACAACGATCCTATATTAAAAAACGAATGTCTTATTTCAGATATGAAAGTGGCTGCAGGTTTTCTGTTACTTCCTTATCTAATTCCGCCCAAAAAATTAAATAGATACGGAGGCAAATATTATAAACTTTCGATAGCAACGGCAAAATCAAGCTTGATGAAACGAGCAAGCATTAGTATCTTAGATATTAATCGTATAGGTTTATATACAGGGTCATCGAAAAGTATCGGACCCCCTTCAGTTATCTTTAGTTAGAATGCATTTTGGAGAAATGTCCAATAGCAAAGTTGTATAGTTTTAAGCGGGAAGTAAGATGATGACCTTGACTTTGACCTTGACCATGTCCTTCAAGGTCATTTCAAGGTCAACCTTTTTTTTTAATGGAACCCCCAACATTTTATTGCATATTCTTATAGCTTATCTCAAACCTATTAATAGGTTTGAGGTCGATCTGAGATCAGATTCGTAATCAGCGACTCCAAAAACTCATATATACAGTCTAGGTTTTCAGGTTTATAGTTCAAAGTTTATAGGTTTAATGTGAATGCTCATGTTGTTGGGCTATAACGGCGCAGGGTGTGGAATTCATCATGTTATCTTCAAATGGCCGTAAATTTACAAAGGAAAATCGTAGACGATCATTAGATAGCTCATTTTGAAGGGAAAGAGTAGTACTAAATGATGCAATTAGAAGAAAAGAGCTAAAAAATTTGGTGCTTCCTATATATAACCCCAAAAGTAGCCCAATAAGCCATTTTTCGAGTATATAACCTCAAATATCTCAAAATCC
The DNA here is from genome assembly GCF_003227715.2 of Harpegnathos saltator. NCBI lineage: Eukaryota > Metazoa > Arthropoda > Insecta > Hymenoptera > Formicidae > Harpegnathos > Harpegnathos saltator. The sequence goes on along the minus strand of NW_020230165.1, from coordinate 62,025 downwards.
TGACGTGATAGGACAATTCTGACCTCGGATTCGGATTCTACGCAGAAAATTACTTGGGAAACGACCCCAGCTGCCCAACAACAAAACCTTGTAGACCTGTGTTATTAATTGATCTAAAGGGTTTTTCAATAAGGGCGGGTCGATGTTGCAATGGAATAAAACAAGCTGTGTGAGGTATTAACGAAATTCTTTTTTTATTTGAAAGGCCCATGTATGCCATTATGTGTGGAATGTAACATCGGTCAAATGTCCGCCGCGGCTTCTCACGGTGACACGGATCCGAGTGGTCCAATTTTCAATGATTCTGCCGCATAGATCCGGCTGAATTTGAGCGATGGCCTGGGTTATGTTGACTTTAAGGGCATCGGTCGATTGCGGCTTATTGGCATAGACCTGCGACTTCAGAAAACCCCACAAGAAAAAGTCTAGCGGGGTCAAATCGCACGATCTTGGTGGCCAATTCACGTCACCTCTGCGAGAGATAACCAAACTCTCAAATCGTTCATGCAGAATGTCCATCATGGTGTCCGCTGTGTGGCACGTAGCGCTGTCCTGCTGGAACCACATGTCGTCCACGTCCATATCGTTCAATTTGGGCCAAAATAAATTGGTTATCATCGTTCTGTAGCGCTCGCCATTGACGGTGATGGCCTCACCAACGTCGTTTTCGAAAAAGTACGGACCAATGACGCCGCCGGCCCAAAATCTACGCACCAAACTAACTAACCAAAGTAATTTTTTGTGGATGCATTGCTACCTGTTGAACCTCGTGTGGGTTGACGTCGTGCCATATACGGCAATTATGCTTGTTAACATAGCCATTCATCCAAAAATGCACCTCGTCGCTAAAGATGATTTTTCGGCCAAAATTGGGGTCCTCTTCCAAATGCTCCGAAGCCCAGTCAGCGAACAAACGGCGTTGTCTATGGTCATTAACTTTGAGCTCCTGGGCCAGTTGGATCTTGTACGGGTGCAGGCCCAAGTCCCGACGCAAAATTCGCCAAGTTGAAGTCTGCCGTGTTCTTGTGCACGGCGAGGAATTGACTGCCTCGGGTTCTCCTGCACACTTTCACTTACAGCGGCAATGTTCTCGGCCGATCTGGCGTTCCTTTGACGTACGGGTGTTGGCTGATCGTTTACCGAACCAGTCGTCTCGAATTTGGCCACCAAACGTTGGAGAGTCGACTTTGAAGGGCCACCGCGTCTGCCGTAAAATGGGCGCAATGCGCGCAACGTTTGCACTAACGAACACTCATTTTGATAATAAAGTTTTATCATTTGGACGTGCTGCTCAATCGTGTAACTTGTCATGGTGATTTGGCATCAGTGACTGAATAATAAACAACAGGTTAGACAGACGCCGCTAAAACAACATGGCCGCCACAGGCTGCCAACATCGACCCGCATCAATTGAAAACCCTGTATTAGATTTTCAGTTGCTGAACGAGCTTCTTGCTAGTGCTGATTGAAATAAACAAATCGATGGTTGGACCAACACTTAATAATTAGTATTTTTCTCTACTTAATTATTTAGATCAATTTCCTATCTGTTCGAAAATCGAGCACTCTGCTTTCCTACGAGCGTGCCGAATGCTTCGAACGAAATGAGCGCCAGGACCGCTCAGCGCTGAGCGTCGAAATGTGTAGGAAGTTGGCGGATGGAGTAACAGGCATGAAGGATCGCCTTCAAATAAAGTTGATTTTGATTTGCAGAAACGTTCAATTCACTTTTAATTGGTTCACAAACACGACTGAATATAAAAAAAACCGCAAGTACACACAAATAAGTCGTTATGACGGCGATAGCCAGAACAATTGCGGGCGCGGTAATCTTTAAAATTCGGACGGAAATCTTGAATCCCTCGGACAATGCTTCAACGACGCGATGGAAATCTTGCCGGACGCTCAATTAGCGCCATTCGGAACGGAGATCTTGAGCGCAGACGGCCGAATTTCGTGAGAAGCACGAGGGATCGCGATCGCGGTTTCACGTTCTCCGACGATCGGGTTAAGAACGTGGACGACACCACAATCAATTTGAATGTCGACGTTTATCGACCGAAACGCACCGATTGCATTGATTACGATGCACAATAGTAGCGGGCGGGCTGCACGAAATGCAGCAGGCGTATGCGACAATATAACAGAGAAAAGAAAAGAACCTGAATGCGATGATCAGCTAGAAGTATGTGACACTCTACAGACGAAAAATTGCGAATGCCAGATCACCGAAATCCTGTACGAAGATTACGGCGGTTAAGCGACACGCACGAATTTTTGATTGGCTGCCCGACATCGGATGATCCGTGGCAACAAGAAATCACGCGAAAGGATTGTGTCTGACAGCAAAACATGCGAGCACGAACGGATCACGTACCGAGCGGTCGCGAAACAGAAACATTGAACTTATAATAATCACCGCTCGAGCATGCCGATCGGTCGAATCCTAAACACTATCTATTACCTGATTAATTCTTCTTTGCTCTAATTAAGAATGGCGGAGCTTTCTGAAAGAGATCGAATAACAATGTTAATGATGCGAGGATGGGGAGATCAACAAAGAGGGTATAAAACAGTAACGCGATTATTTAATGAAAATTTTCGGAATGAAAATAATAGGATCTCCAAATATACTGTAATTTGTACTATTCAACCTTTCGAGGACATTGGTAGCGTTAAAAGCTGCCCAAGATCTGGTAGACGTAAAACAGCAACAAATAATAATAAGGCATTAGATGTTTTACAGTCTTTCGTTGAAAGTCCTCACATTTCCATCAATCGCGTTGCACAAGAACGAAATCGGTCATGCATCTGTCAGTAAAATTCTGAAATTGAATAAATGGCATCCATACAAACTCCATTTGGCCCAAGAGTTGTCCGAAGACGATTTTGATAGACGCATCGAATTTTGTGATCTTATGATGGAGATGATTGTCGACGGTCCTCTATTACTTAATAATATTGTTTTCTCTGATGAGACAACATTTGAATTGACTGGAAATGTAAATAGACACAATTGTAGATACTGGAGTGACGTTAATCCTCACTGGAAAAGAGACAATCATACCCAATATCCACAAAAAGTTAACGTATGGGCTGGTATTCTTAATGGTAGACCAGTTGGCCCTTTCTTCATTGAAGGCAATTTGACAGCACAAGTATACACAGTCATGCTTCGCGAACAAATTGTTCCAGCTATTCGAGATATAGCTGGTGGAAATATGGATGAAATTTATTTCCAACAGGATGGAGCTCCACCTCATTATGATGTCATTGTCCGTCAATATTTGAATGAGGTCTTTCAGGACAGGTGGATAGGGCGAAGGGGTCATATTGAGTGGCCACCTCAATCTCCTGACTTGACCCCACTTGACTTTTTTTGTGGGGTTACTTGAGAAGTAAAGTTTATGCCACCAAGCCTCAAGATTTAGATGATTTAAGAGGGAGAATAACTCGAGAGATAGAACTAATACCACCGGAAACGTACCGGAATATGGTTTCAGCTGTTTATAACAGATTGCACATTGCCAGGCTGTTGAACGGCAACAATTTGAACATTTGTTGTGAATTGTTTGGTACAATTGAATATTTTGCCCAAGCTGATCAATTGGAATGAAATTTGCCTTAACTGGTCGGAATCACACACCACTCTTGCCTTAACTGGTCGGAATCACACACCATTATTGCCTTAACTGGTCGGAATCACACACCACTCTTGCCTTAACTGGCCGGAGTCACACACCACTTAACAAATTATTAACTTCAATCCTTTATAACTCAAAAAGTACTTAATGAAAAAATGTTTTATTATAGTTTTTTCGAAAGCTATCGAGATAAGCTATAAGAATATGAAATAAAATGTTAGGAGTTCTATTAAAAGGAGAAGGTTGACCTTGAAATGACCTTGAAGGACATGGTCGAGGTCAAAGTCAAGGTCATCATCTTACTCCTCGCTTGAAACCATACAACTTTGCTATAGGACATTTTTTCCAAAATGCATTCTAACTGAAGATATTAGGGGGTCCGGTACTTTTCGATGACCCTGTATACAGGGTGCACGGTTTATCTGAAGACATTGAAATATCTCAAGAACTATGCATTGGATAAAAAAAAGTGGTTAATGAAAGTTGTTAGCCTCGAAGGGGGATATCCAATGATATCAAACTCGACCTCCCACCCTACCCCCTGGGGGTCCGGGTTGGGGCAACTTTGAAATTTTAAATGGAAACCCCCATTTTTTATTGCAGATACGGATTTTACGCCACAAAATACGTAAATTTTGTCCGAAACTTTTTCTTTGATTCGTGATAGATGGCGCTGTAATCGCAAAAAATTATATTTTTCGCAATTCTCCAGAAATGATCATTGGATTGAGAAATAAAAAATACCTGTTCAATATTTTTAAAGAACATAATAAAAGTTATTCCCCCCCATCCTCTCGGGGTAGGGTGGGTGATAACGTTCAAATCTCAAATGGGGACCCACATTTTTCATTGCAGAATTAGATTGTACGTGAAATTTTTATTGAAACAATTTTTTTCATTCGTGATAGATAGCGTTGAATTTTTCCGAGAAACTACTTTTAGCGTTACACAGGTACAACGACGAGGACATAGTAGTTTTATGTTCCTTTTGGGTGCTTTTTTAATGTGAGTCCCTTTGCCTCTCACAGACCGGGGTGCTTTTTTAATGTGAGTCCCCTTGCCTCTCACTGTTCAATTAATTAGAGTAAGTGTTCGAAATTTTTACCTTCAACTTCAATACACTTATTGATCCTTTTTTCAAATGACTGTATACAGGATAGAAGCATATCTGCGGGAGCTTCAGCGCAAGCGTTGCTTATGCGCTCTACCATGTTTTCACGAATTGTTGGCACTTGTTGATAAACCTTATCTTTTAGGTAACCCCACAGAAAGAAATCCGGCGATGTCAAATCAGGCGACCTAGCAGGCCAATTAATCGGGCCACCTCTGCCAATCCACCGACCATTGTAATCACGGTCTAATACTTCCCGTGCTGCTATTGAGTTATGCGCTGGGCAACCGTCATGCTGAAACCACATACTTTGTCGAACGTCTAAGGCAACATCATCAAGTAGTGGTGGTAGTTCCTGTTCAAGGAAATTTCGATATTTGATTCCATTCAAATTACCTTCAATAAAATAAGGACCAATGAGTCTGTTCCTTATGATTCCACACCAAACGTTAACCGACCAAGGACGTTGATGTTCAACTTGTAACCAGTGGGGATTTTCTACACTCCAGTAATGCATGTTATGTCGATTAACGCCACCATGGTTTGTGAATGTAGACTCATCTGAAAATAGTACATTAGCAATGAAATCGGGGTTCGTTTGCATTTGTTGAAGTGCCCATTCACAAAACACCATTCGATTATGAAAATAATCGCCATAAAGTTCTTGATGCAGTGAAATGTGATATGGGTGATACTTATGACGATGCAATATTCTGCGAATACTATCTCCGGAAATTCCGAAATCGCGATGTAATTGCCGAGTGCTTACCTGTGGGTTGTGATGAACAGCTGCTAGCACAGCTATTTCATTAACTTCTCCTGTAACAGTTGTTCCTCGTTTTTTTTTTAGTTTGTACGCTGCCATCCGAGATAAAGGCAGTCACAACTTTGTAAAAAAAAGAACGTGAGCGAACATTGTCTGGAAAACGCTCAGCATACAAGGCAATAGCATCGTCAACATTCCTCCTACATTCACCATAAATCAGAATCATTTCAATTTTTCTTCTACGGTTGCAGAATTCATTTTCCACTTGCAATTCTGTTCAAAGAATGAAGGGTAGATATGCAGGTAATAAAAACTAGTCAAGTAAAATGAAATTGTTAGAGATGCTTTCAGTTCTAATTCTGAAAGAAAAGTGAGCTCTGACCGCATTGCACTGCCTTTTATAATAAGCCGTAGTTCGCCATACACCCACAGTGGCGTGTCGAGCAGTTCCCTCTTCGATTCGGGTCCCCATTTGAGATTTGAACGTTATCACCCACCCTACCCCGAGAGGATGGGGGGGAATAACTTTTATGATGTTCTTTAAAAATATTGAACAGGTATTTTTTATTTTTCAATCCAATGATCATTTCTGGAGAATTGCGGAAAATATAATTTTTTGCGATTATAGCGCCATCTATCACGAATAAAAAAAAAAGTTTCGGACAAAATTTACGTATTTTGTGGCGTAGAATCCGTATCTGCAATAAAAAATGGGGGTTTCCATTTAAAATTTCAAAGTTGCCCCAACCCCGACCCCCAGGGGGTGGAGTGGGAGGTCGAGTTTGGTGTCATTGGATGTCCCCCTTCGAGACTAACAACTTTCGTTAACCACTTTTTTTTATCCAATGCATAGTTCTCGAGATATTTCAATGTCTTCAGATAAATCGTGCACCCTATATAACGTTATAACTTTTTACAGGCCCAATTTGCAGCTCGATATGTCGGATATAGTATCACCGATTTCAAACATGTCTAAAATTAGATCTGAAAAGCGTCTACATTTGAATGAAACCAAACACTTTTTTATCGATAGGGCTAAGGTTACATTTAAAATTTTGTTTATGCTCACATCCTTGCTGAAAAATATCTAAGAATATGAAAAAATTGCTGATATATTATTGAAAAACTTGAGTTTTTCTATACTAGTATACTTGTCATTTTTTCGTGGTCTTGTACTTTTTCCGTACTATTCAAATTTGGAGAGCTTTCAGATACGTACAATTGTACATCTAAATCTTTTTATAAAAAAATGATAGAGTTGTTTCTGATATATGAAACTGTAAATTTATGTGGACCTGCATGTAGAGAGTGCGGCACTTTCAAATCAATTTTGCATATGATAATAATATATTAAATTCTCTCAAAACATACATGTAGGAAGCTTTTTCTTAGCAATGACTATGTATCCAGATTCATTATTTATAGGTATTTATAACTAATTTCCATGTGCTACAGCTGTTAGAATTGTTAGAATTAAGTAATCAATCCAATTGTTTGTTTTGGTGTTTCGTTTATATATTTCTTTTATGTAGCACCACCGATCTGTAATTGATTCTAGTGATTTTTATTTATTTCCTAATTCATATATATTTTTCTTTTTCTTATGTTGTCTGCATAGTTTTAGTCTTTTGTTAGCTTCGATCAAGCAAGTACGCAGTATTAATAAAATCTACTTTGACGAGAAAGTTATCTCTACCTGCACAGGTTCTTTTGCGATTAACCAAGTCCTGCTAGCACTACTGCTAATAACAGTTGCTATATCTTGTTTGGTATGAAGTTAGGAAATTCCTTGTAAAAATGCATAACAAAAATGCTTTAACAGCGCTGGACACTAGTTTTACCTTTCGGCTGATTTTCGAGGGGTATGCCTACTTATTTTCCCTTGCCGTTCTAGCCTGTCCGCTAGACTATATGATTAACGATCTCGGAGTTCAACCTCAGAACTGTTGACATTGTAATATTTGTGAAGCTCTTATCATTAGCTGAAAATTTTAGTTATTGATAAGCTCTGCACAGACATTACAATGTCATCGGTCCTGAGGCTGAACCTCGCGATCGACAGTCGTGTGGCCCGAAGAGCAACAACGGGAAATAAGTAGGCGAAGCCCACGAAAATCAATCAAAAAGTGAAACTAATTCCGAGCGCTGATATATAACATAATTGATATTTTCGGACTACTGGAGATATGACTGTCATTAGGGAAGAAGCCTGGAAAATAGCTGAAATGTTAAAAATCACAATGCAGCCTTACATAGTTATTCTAGGACCACTAGACGAAGTTAACGAGGCCTACGTTCAAGTGGATGATATTTTATACAAAGTCGGAAATATTTTAGAAGCCGTCGATGTATGTTTCAAAATATTTCATGTATTTGAAATAACTAACCCATTGATGAGTGAACACATTTCGTTGTTAATTCAGAAAGGTATTCACAATTGCAATAAAAAATGGGATTCAGTAATTCCTAGTATAGAATATATTCTGAACAGAGTGTTAGAATCTTTTCAAAAACATAACGAATCGTAATTATATATATATATACAGCTCTGAAAATTAAAATATTACATTATGTTTATAGTAATATATCTCTATAATATATATAATATATATAAGTATACAATAGTATACAATAATAGTATAAGTAGTATACAAATACCAGGTGTGTCGGTAATTCCTTTCTGGTTCTTTCGCTTTAAGAAAACACGTTATTTACAATGGATAGTTAAAATATATTTATTCAAAGTATTGGCCATTTGATTCTATACATTTTGCCCATCTCTCAGGCAATTTATGGATGCCATTCCAAAAGAACTGTTTCTCCTTTGAGCTAAACCATTCATCGAGCCATTTTTTAACTTCTTCGAAATCGGCGAAGTACTGCTCTGCAAGCGCGTGCCCCATCGGTGCGAAAAGGTGGTAGTCGGATGGAGCCAGGTCTGGAGAGTACGACGGGTGCGATAAAACTTCCCATCCAAGTGACTTCAACACTTCTTTGTCTGGTTTTGCTGTATGAGACGGCGCGTTGTCATGCTGCAAAATCACCTTATCATGTCTTTGAGCGTATTGTGGACGTTTTTCGATCAATGCACAGTTCAAATTGATCATTTGTTGTTGGTAGCGATCAGGATTAACTGTTTCTCCAGGTTTCAACAGTTCATAATATATGACACCAACCTGGTCCCACCAGACACAGAGCATGGTCTTGCGACCAAAGCGATTTGGCCTTGCAGTCGATGGACCGCCTTCGCCAGGTGATACCCATGATTTTTTTCGCTTAGGATTTTCGAAATAAATCCATTTTTCATCACCCGTTACTATTCGATGCAGAAATGACTTCCTTTCATACCTTTGAAGCAGCATTTCACTGACGATTTTTCGATTTTCCAATTGCCTGTCATTCAATTCATGTGGCACCCATCTTCTCTTCTTTTGGATCTTTCCCATCGCTTGTAATCGTTCACAAATTGCTACTCGGCTCACATTCAACTTTTCTGCCAACTGTTTTTAAGTTTGTGTTGGGTCTTCATCCAATAACTCCTGCAATTCCGCATCTTCAAACGTTTTCGGCCTACCAGGACGTTTTTTGTCTTGAACGTTGAAATCACCACATTTGAATTGTCGAAACCACGTTTCACATGTTCTTGTGGTTGGAGCATGCTCACCGTAAGTCTCTACCGGCAAACGATGACTTTCAGCGGCTTTTTTCTTTTGATTAAACAAGAAAAATAATGCGTGCCGCAAATGCATGTTTTCAGGCACAAAACTCGACATTTTCAAAAAATTATTAATCTATAACGCTGTTATTTTGGCGGAACGTAACTTGTGTAGTTTTGAGGTTAATGTCAGTAGAATAAAATGACATATGTATCAAATCATAACATTGCATACTTATGGCTAGTGACATCTGTTACAAAAACCGGAAAGTAATTACAGACATACCTGGTATACTTCTTGCATTTTTTCTTACTTAGTTGCATGTCACAAGACGTGACAAATTCTTGATCCACACGAAATGTCCCATGTTGCACTCTTATGGATCTTGCACATATAACAAATTTACATGCTTTTCCTCCTTACTGATCTTACGAGACATATCGGAACGATCGTACATGCTTCTTCTTGCTTCTTTTTATCTTGAATGATGCATACGTTGATGGATATGTTGTTTAGCTGTTCAAACTTGGTAATTTGTTTAATCGTCATTGGAAATTCAATATCCTGAAGATTGAATATTTTGGTGTAATGGGTACGAAGATTCCCGGTCTCCATTTCTTTCAGCTGGATATAATGCCGCGACCACAGACCATGCAAAACATGCGTTGTCTTTAGTTCGTATGTTTATCACGGCTTTCTTTAATTTTATTTCGCGAGGCAGCTCAATGTTGCACCTTCTATGCAGTGGATTGTATTTGTTCACATTGACTGTGAGATCAAGTATGCGCAGCAGTGCCCACCCACTATCACGTTTTTTAAAATCTTCCAAAGATGCCAAAGTAGGTTCGATGACGCGTTGCTCGTACCATTTGTCCAAATCTAAAGCAGAAAAGAATTCACTGTTTCTCGTGTTAATGCTTTTGAATGCATGATTGTCGCCTGCGATAAACTCGCCATTGAACATAGTGTTCACCTTAAGATTGCCGTGCCTTTCCATGGCACTTCGCACGTGCTCGAGCACTGTACTCTTCGCATCTTGGAGGAATCGAAGAGGTTCGATATGGTTCACGTTAATAACTGCGTCGGTTGATATGCGGCTTTAGAACGCTGTATCAATTTCTCTCTATACCAATTCTGCATCTCTTGATGCGTGTCCAGCACCCACGTATATGAAGCGTTCTTGCACAGAAATTTTCAGTCTCTCGAGTCGTGCAATACGAGCCACCACTGATTGCGCGGCGCCAGTCGACAATCGCGGTCGTTTTGTTCGACTTTGTTCTTCCAAACATCTGATACACTTGTCAAACTTTTGCACCCACGCGTCGTAAGCCTCTCGCGAATTCAGACGAATGGATTGCTCCAACAGTTCTCGTTCGGTTTGAGTGAAGTCTTCCATTTCTTTATTAACTACAGAGAATACTCGGCTCTTTGGAATCCTTTACTTTATATTCTTTCTGTTAGAAAACACGTTCGGATATGCGCGAGTCAAATGACGACCGTGAAAGAAGGAGGGCGTACTAGGCGATGGGACCTGCTTCTTATTTCGTCTCGAAGAGAGAAAAAATATCGCGTAAGTGCGATAGTCGCTAGACCGGGAATTGAACTCGGGTCTCTCGCTTGCAGGGCGACTGCTCTAAACCCACTGAGCTACCTGACGCTCCACGGTCAAAACACTCTCCTCGCCCCTGATATCGTTAAGAGATGTCGTTCGGAAGCGACATCTCTAATGCCATCCCGAGTCTAAACCAAAGATATCTACATCTCATTTACTTTCCTGTTTTGATGAATATATCTGCGCATGCGTTACAACTCTGAAGAGTAAGAGGAGGGGATGCCCTATAGTAGCTTTAATATTAAGCTTCGGAAAAAAAAACTCTGTCTCTCAGTCGCTCTGTGAACACGAGATTCATCGGTTGTGTGTTTACATAGTAAAGTTTGGGTGTGTCTACACAGTAAAAAATGTATGCTGCCGGTGCTGAACGCTAAACATGCAAATTATTACATGCCTGCTCAACATGAGGACGAGCAAGAAAATGTGCGAGAAGTGAGTGTCAGAATGCTGTTTCTTTTAGTTTATCCGTAGTAATTTTTCCAAGATTCAGACATGTAAATTTTTTATATCTTTTCAATGTTCCACGACCTCCTGTTATGCATATCTTAGGATGCCGATACGCTTTGCCTGCAACTGCTTATAAATATTTGAATATCGGAATTAGCGTAGGAGCTAAACCAGTCATAGACATAGTCATTGATGATAATCGTGGCAAACAACTGCTATTGCCGATCAAAACTTGGAATGCGCTAATGGGGCAACGTGCTGACATCCAAAGATTTCTGCAGGCCAATTTTTATAAGTCATCGTCTTCCCCGATGCGTATAGAAGAATTAACAATAACGTCATGTAAGATGAACAACTCACAAATTGTGAAACTCACAATTTTTAATAATTGCTTACGAGGGCGGTCCGATAAGTACTTAGCCTCACCGCCCGATGGCGCCACTATCGCAAGAGAAATTTACTATCGTGTAGTATATTCTCGTAGACGGCTACTGTCGAAATTTCAGCCGAATCGGACTCGTAGTTTTGTTTTGACCGCGTGTGGAAGCGGGCGTGTCCACGGATTTTAGAAAAATGGAAAAAGAGCAATATCGGTCGGTGATTCGATTCTTGTTTTTGGAAGGGAAATCGCGCAGCGAAATCAAAGAGCGCTTGGATGCTGTGTACGGTGACTCTTCTCCTTCGATGGCGACCGTCAAAAATTGGTTTAACGAGTTTCAACGTGGTTGCACGTCGGTTTTTGATGAGCCACGCCCAGGTGCCCCGGAAACGGCTACCACGGAGGATAACATGACAAAAATCCACGATCTCGTATTGGCAGACCGCCGATTGAAGGTGTGCGAGATAGCTGAGGCAGTAGGCATCTCAAAAGACCGCGTGGGTCATATCCTGCATGAAATTTTGGGCATGAGAAAGCTGTCGGCGCGATGGGTGCCGCGTTTGCTCACTCCGGACAACAAGCGCAACCGTGAGACCACTTCAGAGCAGTGTTTGACGCTGTTTAAGCGCAATCCGAAGGAGTTTCTGCGTCGTTTCGTGACCGTCGACGAAACATGGATCCACTGGTACACACCAGAGACCAAGGAACAGTCGAAACAGTGGACTTCACCCGGCGAAGGTGCTCCGAAGAAGGCAAAGACTGTCCTATCGGCCGGAAAGGTGATGGCCACCGTTTTCTGGGATTCACAAGGTGTGATCTACATCGACTACCTGGAGAAGGGCAAAACGGTCACAGAGCTGTACTATGCCGAATTATTGGGCCGATTCGACGCCGAATTGCAGAAAGAATGGCCCCATTTGGCGAAGAAAAAAGTGCTCTTCCACCATGACAACGCACCGGCTCACACCTCCACTCTCGCCACGGTCAAATTGGTCGAATTGGGCTACGAACTGCTGCCCCATCCACCGTATTCTCCAGATTTGGCCCCGTGTGACTTCTTTTTGTTTCCAAACTTGAAAAAGTCACTCACCGGGCAGAAATTTGAGTCGAATGAGGTCATCGCCGCCACGGAGGCCTACTTTGCTGATCTCGAGAAAATTTTTACTTTTCAGACGGGTTAAAGAAGTTGGAGCATCGCTGGGTCAAGTGTATCGAGCTAAAAGGAGACTATGTTGAGAAATAAATCGCCACTTTTCCAAAATTTTCGTTTTTCTTTTGTAGGCTAAGTACTTATCGGACCACCCTCGTATGTATATATATATATATTCTATAGTAAAACTAAAATAATCGTACACTGAGAGAAAAAATATTTTAAAATAACGAATAATTCATAGAGAGGTATTCGTAGCATATATTTATTTAAATTTAAATTCTCTTCATTTGACCACTGCTTATTATATTGATTTTGAATTGTACTTTCTCTCTCGCTCTCTCCCCTGTTTTAATGAAACGTTTAGAAATATGTGCTCAAATTATTTCAATATATTTCATATTCGCACTAACCACCTGCATCTTAGATTCTTCTCGCTTTTTAATTCTTTATGATTAATCAGATAGCATAATTGTAAACCGTCATACTTTTTAGATGTTTTTTCCAATTTTTGCAGGTAATTGTCCAACCACATCATAGCATTCGGATCCAGGTCATGCGTAAGTTTGTCCAACAGCAGCAACGTGAACTCCAAAAAGAGTGTTCTTCGAAGACGCCAACCAATATTTATATTCATCGTTTACATTTACATTTTAATTTGTATGCACTTTTTTGTATTTATATTTATAATTATATTTGTGCAAATCTATGTACTATCTGAAGCCTCTATAAACTAATCTCAAACGGATTGGCGGAACAGTACAACTGGGAAGGCCAACGTAGGAAAGCAGCATTACACAATCTGGAATTAATGAAAGTTATTTTCAGTGAATATTAACGCAACCATCACAAATATATGAAATATATTAAAATAACGAAATAAATGAATCGAACTTTATTACATACCATAAAAATTATTTTTCTAGGACCGGTTCCCCGCAATGTGTCAGATTCTGATCAAGGAAAGATTCAACGAAGGGTTATGGAATGGTTCCGGCACTCCTAGGCAAGATCTGAAAACGAGGAAAAGCGGAATTCAAGAATTCATGGAGAAGTAGACAGATCTTAATATAAATATATTTCTGTAGCTGTAAATTACTCCATTTGAGAAAGTTCTTCAGGTATGAAATGTTGAGATAGAGATATCCATCATCCAGGTATGGGAGACATTTACTACTTTTATTATTGTTATGCACATAAATCATTTAATTTATATAATATATGAACAGATTAATTAAGATTATTTTCAGGATCTGCACAAGTAGCCAATGATGAATGATACTAGGAAGTTTTTAATAACTTACATATATCGCATACATCTGTATGTAATTCTGAGGCTACAAAGAAAACATTAAAATAATATAAAATAAACTAGAGAGAGAGAGAGAGCGAGAAAGTACATTTCACCACTATTTATAACCACTGTTTATTATATTGACTTTGAAAAAAAGCGAAAAGAACCTAAGACGCAGATGGTTAGTGCGAACGTAAAATATATTGAAATAATTCGAACAGATATTTTCCATGTGTTCAATATGACCACTGTTTATTATATTGATTTTGAATTGTACTTTCTCTCTTGCTCTCTCCCCTGTTTTAATGAAACGTTTAGAAATATCTGTTCAAATTATTTCAATATATTTTATATTCGCACTAACCACCTGCATCTTAGATTCTTCTCGCTTTTTAATTCTTTATGATTAATCAGATAGCATAATTGTAAACCGTCATACTTTTTAGATGTTTCTTCCAATTTTTGCAGGTAATTGTCCAACCGTATCATAGCGTTCAGATCCAGGTCATGCGTAGATTTGTCCAACAGCAGCAACGTAAGCTCCAAAAAAAGTGTTCTTCAAATATATATATGGCGAAGACGCCAGCCAATATTTATATTCATCGTTTACATTTACATTTTAATTTGTATGCACTTTTTTGTATTTATATTTATAATTATATTTGTGCAAATCTATGTACCAGCTCCTTTTACATATTAAATAAAATCACTTCACAAAATTCTGTGTTTCCATCTTTAATTAGTTTATATTGTATTGTATACTTCAGTATGCGCTTCAACCGTTAGGTAATAAATAAGAATGGCTCATTTTTATTACTTACGTTAAAATTTCACTTTCTGACCTTTTCATATTTTTCATTTGTATAAAAAATAAAGCAATTACTGCAAGCCTGATAAGTGGCTATATTTGTAAAGGCTTTATAACGTCCATAAAAGTACGAAAGATCATCCAGAAGGTCTCCATTATATCAGGTGTAGTGAAAAGAAATCCATTATTTTTCCAATAGATGGCTTTAGTTATCTGTATCTCGCGTTGTATAAGTCCGATCGGGTTCCACTAGATGGCGTTAGAAAGATGAGATTTCGTACTAAAAAAACTTTTGTGACAGTTTTGTGATTAGTTGACTCAGTTTTGTTTGAGCACGCGTCAAAGATGGACACTAGCAAAGAGAAAATACGCTATATTTTATAGTTTTTCTTCGATAAAGACGAAAACGCAAGCCAGATGGCTGAAAATGTGAATAGTGTTTATGGTCCTGATACTGTAACAGCCAATCACGCGCAATTTTGGTTTCGTCGATTCCGTTCCGGTGATTTCGATGTCAAAGATGCACCACGCACTGGAAGGCCAATTGTCGAAAATATCGATAAAATCATGGACATTGTCGAGTCCGACCGTCATGTAAGCACTGTTTCGATTGCCCAAGAGCTAAAGATTGCACAAAAAAACCGTTTGGAACCATTTGAATAAGGCTGGATACAAAAAGAAGCTCGATGTATGGGTGCCACACGAGTTAACGAAAAAAAACCTCATGGGCCGAATTTCCATCTGCGAATCGCTGCTGAATCGCAACAAAATCGACCCATTTCTGAAGCGGTTGGTCACTGGTGATGAAAAGTGGATCACTTACGACAACGTCAAGCAAAAACGGTTGTGGTCGAATCGCGGTGAGCCGGCGGAAACGGTGGCCAAGCCAGGATTGACGGCCAGGAAGGTTTTGTTGTGTGTTTGGTGGGATTGGCAGGGAATTATCTACTATGAGCTGCTCCTCTACGGCAAAACTCTTAACTCGGAACTGTACTGTCAACAATTGAACTGTCTGAAGGAAGCAATCGCTCAGAAGCGGCAAGCTTTGACCAATAGGAGAGGAATTGTGTTCCATCAGGACAACGCCAGGCCACACACATCGATAGTGACTCGCCAGAAGCTCCGGGAGCTTGGTTGGGAGGTTCTTATGCATCCACCTTATAGTCCGGACCTGGCACCAAGTGAAGTACCATCTGTTCCTGTCCATGGCGAACAATTTTGCTGGTGAAAAATTCGCTTCAAGAGAGGCTTGTGAAAATCGACTGTCTCAATTTTTGTCAATAGGGACGAGGGCTTCTATGAGAGAGGCATAATGAAATTACCTTCAAAATGGCAACAAGTTATCGAACAGAATGGCGCATATTTGACCTAAATCGGATCATTCTAACTATGATAATTAAAGCCTTCAATTTCATGCAAAAATAATGGATTTCTTTTTACTACACCTGATATATCCATTAAATCTCTAGTAGCTCCATATAATCTCTATATAGCTTATATAAAATCTCCATCATTATGTCTATGATGGATCTCTAAGGGACGTCTATGATAGATATTATATGGATATCCACAATGGATATAATGTGGATGTCCATTAGATGTCATTTTGACATCCACCATGGAGATGGATGTCTAGTGGAGCTATGGATGTTATATGCATGTCTAATGGAGATTTTGTTCCGTGTGGGTGGTGATGATGATGATGATAATGATGATGATGATCATTATGATGGTGATGATGATGATGATGATGATGATGATGATGATGATGATAATGATGATGATGATGATAAATATATTGATGATAACGATAACGCAAGCAAGATTAACGATAATAATAGTGATAATATTTTATGTAGTATTTCTGTTTAAATTTTAATTTTTTATTTTAATTATAACATATTTAATTATAACAGTTTTACATTTTTTTTGACGAGGAGGAAATCCATCATGGATACCCTGACCCTCGGGGAAAGGCCAGGGTTATGCCGGACTCCTACCGGCTTAAACCTCCCCGGGTTGCGCTGCGAAGGGACTTGAATCTGTGCCCCGGTGCCTACGTAACTGCAATCGGGGCCCCAAGTCCGGATGGACTTATCGTCTGTCCCTGAGGGGTTGGAGCAGGGAGGGGGGAGGCGAGCCTGGGCTCTCCTCAACCGCTGTTCCCCAGGGAGGAAGGGGGAGGCGAGCCGGGACTCCCCTCAACCACCGTTCCCCCCCTTTCCACCCCTCACACCCCGCCTCTGTGACTGGGAATGGGGAAGCCAAATGCCTGCGCTTCACCACCGTTCCCAGTCAGGCGGGGCGCCGCCAAGGTATCGTTGTGTGGCTAACTGACCCACTGAATCAGCCAGCCACCCTACGTTGGGAGGACTGGTTGGGGCACCGGGAGTCCCCGGTCGGTGCCCCACCCTCCCGCCCGGCGGTTACGGGGGAAATGTTCCCCTAGCCGCCGGGCGCTCCCATTTCCAATGGAGGAATGGGAAGGGTCTTAGAGGACCCTTCCCTACATGTCCTAGCGATGGACCTTGCAGGGAGGGGGGAGAGGTGTTTAACCGATTACTACGTCATCGACACTCTCTCCTCCTCTTATTGTCATCCGACATCCATAGTGGGGGCCGAAGGACTACGGCTGAGGGGCGGATGGCCTGCCCCCTCCTTTTTCCTCTCGCTGCCAGTGACATGGCAGAGGCAGAGGGCGGCGATGGTGGTGGTGACCCAACAGTTACCACCGCCACCCTACTCCCTGTCAGCTGTCGCCTCTTTGTCCCTAAGGTGCTCGACTTGTGAGGGGCACCGCACCTTTTTGGGGCCCTTTTCCTCCTAACTTGCACAGGGGAAGGATGAGCAGGTGGGGCGGCGATTGGGGCTGTTGCGTTATCGCCCCCCTGAGTGCCTCTTCTTCGGAGGAGCTCACCCCCTCCCTGCTCCTGCTCCTACTTCTCTGCCACTCCCTGTGGTGCCTCCTTCTTTGGCCTCTCCCCCTCCCCTCCGCCTGACGACGGATCTCCTCCGCCGCCTCCTTTCGCAGCATGACCGCTTCACAAAAGGAGGCAAAGATCTCCCAATTCCTCTTACTTTCCAGCATGAATCTCACTATTGCTGGGAGTGAGAGATCCCTACTCAATTCCCTGGCCACGACCCCGCGTTCTTCCACTCATGCTGGGCAGTCTTGCACCGTGTGTTGCGCGGAGACGTGGCCATAGTTACAGTGGTGGTATTTCGCCGTGGGCTCTTTGCCTATGCAACACAGGTACTCACCAAAGCATCCATGCCCGGTGAGCACCTGTGTCAACCTATACGTCAGGGTCCCAAAGTCCCTGCCTACCCAGTCGTGTAGGCAGGGCTGGACAGCCTCGACGACCCTCCTCCCGTATCTGGTGTGAACCAGCATCCTTCCCTATCTGTGGAGGAGGATCTGCCGAGTTTGGTGCTTCAATGCCCTTATGGCTCTGGCGAGCGCCTCGCCTTCTCTTGCCTGCCCCTGGAGCTCCCTCTTGCCAAAGTACATTCTCCTATACATCAATGCTTCGAGCTCCAGGGGAGGCATGCCCGCCAGAGCCGTCGCCGCCACGTGGGATATCGTCTTATACCCTCTGATAACCCTGGCCGCCAACAATCTATGCGCCTTGCGCAACTGCGCGCGCATTTTGCGGTTGACGGCCAGAGTCTCAGCCCATATTGGTGCCTCGTATAGGGCCACCGAGTTCAAAACTCCCAGGCCCGTGGAGGCGACGGGCCTTTTGCCCCGGTCCCCCGATGTTGGGCATTAGTATGCCCAGCCTTGACGACAGTACGTTTAGTCAGGGGACCAGGGAGCCTATGTGCTCTTTGAAGCACCAAGTGCTGTCCAGTACGAGGCCCAGATATCTCATCCGAGCCCCGATCGGGACCCTGTACGTATCCACTCTGATCCGGGCCTGGGGTGGCTTGACTCCCTTGCCATAAAGAAATATGGCCTCAGTCTTTTTCTCCGCCACCACCAGGCCCCTTGATTGAGCCCACGGCGATTTCCACCGCCAGGTCTGCCATGTTAACGGCTTCCCTCCAATCTCTCCCCGCGGCTAAGATGAGTGTATCATCTGCGTAACATATCATGTTACAGCCGGGGGGGAGGGCAGCGCGGAGGATCGCGTCGTATCCGAGGTTCCACAGGAGGGGGCCCAAAATGGACCCTTGTGGAACCCCGCAGCACATCCCCCTCTCACATACCGCGCCGTCGGCGTCAGTCCAACTAAGACGCCGACCCCGGAAATAGTCCTCAATGATGGCCGTGAGGTAAGGTGGGAAGCCAAAGTGTGTACGCATGGCCTCCAACACCTTATCCCAGGGCAGGGTGTTGAATGCGTTAGCGATGTCTAATGACACCGCTACCGCCACCCTGCCCTCCTGCACTATGGCCCCCGAGCTTGAGATGCTCGATTGCATCTATAATCGATCTCCCCTCTTGGAAGCCATACTGGCCGTCACTGAGGTTTGGTCCATTCCAGGACATATGCTCCTTGAGGCGGGCTGCGATTACCCTCTCGAAGACTTTGCCCGCCTCGTCAAGGAGACACATGGGCCGGTACGCGGAGGGGGAATCCTCTGGCTTGCCCTCTTTACGTAGAAGGACCACATTGGCCCTCCCCCAGACTGGAGGGAATTTCCGTTCCTTCAGGGCTCTCGTAAATAATCGCGAGAGCCTTTCGCATATGTACCCCGAGGTTAAGGTAAGGACTCGGCCGGGGATACCATCAGGTCCGGGAGCTTTGTTGCTCTTGATTCCTTTGATGGCCCCGGCCACCTCCTCCTCGGTGACCCCCGGTACCTCCCCCTGTTCTACGAGGGTAGGGATTCTATATGGGGTCACAGGGGACACTTCCCGAAACGGGAAAAGGGTCTCCATGACCTACTATAGGAACCGCGGGTCTAGCATCACCGTCAGCGGGGGCGTCCATGGTTTGAGCTTCTTCATAATCATCTTGTATGGACACCCCCATGGATCCGCATCCAACGAGAGGAGGAGGGTGTCCCACCCCCTTCCCTTATGCCGCCCCTATTGCTTCCCGCAGCCTGATTGCGGCTCTGCAATACTCGATACGGGCCAGGCTGGCCTCGGAGTTTTTCTCTGGATTATTCCGGATTCTTCTAAAGGTCCGCCTGAAGTGGACCGTCCTTTGCCTTAACTCGGCTATGTGGTCGGTCCACCACCAGGCGGACTTTTTTGAGCAGGCCTCGACTCTGGGCATGGACTCATTGCACGCCTGCACAATGATGTCCTTAAAGTTCGACACCGTAGAGTCAAGGTCCTGCCCATTCTCTTGCCGTGGCCAAGTGGCAACCTCCAGAGACAGGTCCAGAGATTCCTTAATCAAACTACTCAGGGCCCACCTCCCTGGTCGGGGTTCATTCTTTCGTTGTGGCCGCAGGCCATTGGGGGTGACGGACAACTCTATTTCGAACAATAAATAATCTGATAGAGATTCCAGGTCGTCCGCCACCCTCCAGGACTGCACCCGTCTCAAGGTCCAGGAGTATTATGGACGCTCTTAGTCTGGACCCTCCGTACAGACCACTCCGGCATGGTAGAACCTGCCAGGGGTCGAAACCCCCGCCGACACATTTTTTTTTTACGAGGTGGAAATCAATCATGGATACCCCCCACCCTCGGGGAAGGGTGGGGAGTATCCCGGGTGACACTGTGGAGAGACTTATTGCGGGGCCCCAGGGCTATGTAAATGCATTGGGGCCCCGAGTCCTGACGTTAAACGTTGTCTCCCTCGAGCGGTGGAGAGGAGGGGCAGGCGGAGCCTTGGCTCCTCCTCAACCGCCGCTCCCCTTCACCCATCACGCCTTGCCTCTAAGGCCAGGAAGGGGGAGCCAGCCAGCAGCTCGCTCAACCATCGTTCCCGGCCAAGCAAGACGCCGCCTGAGTGATACGCGGCCAAGTGGGCCACCGCCACCTGGCCGCCCTACCTTGGAGGGTTTGCTGGGGTCCCGGAAATCCCCGCCCGGAACCCCACCCACCCGCCCAGCGGTTACGGGGGGAAAAAGGTCCCCTAGCCGCCGGGCAAACGAGCCTAAGTCAGGCAGGAAGGGGCGATGAGACACCCCTTCCTTTCCTACCCGCTTAAGCGAGTCATAGGAGGCGTTTGGGGGAGGGGAGGAGGTATTTCTGGCGACACTGTCACCACCTCCTCTCCCCCCTTACCCTCATCCAACCCCCGTCTTGGGGGTTGGCGAGCGACTAGGGGGCTGGTTAATAACCCTCTGTCTTCTTCCCCTTAGCGCCGCGTTCTGCGACGTGTCGCAAACTGTCAATCCTCCTCTGGTGGTGACTCTTCCCCCGCGTTTTGCCCTTCTGGATAACGCGGGTGGGGGGAGCCATTCCGGAGGGTGGAGGACGGGGTCGGGAACAGGGAAGGGATGAAGGAATTAGGATGGTGTGCGGTGGAGGTGAGGAAGGGGGTAATGGGATGGGAGGTGGAGGAGGAGATGGCGGAGGAGATGGTGGTAGGGATGGTGGTCTCGCCATTCCTCTGATCGCTTCCTCTTCAGAGGAATCGACGTCTCCCTCTCTGCTGGGGGAGTGGCACTCGGCTCGGCGATGTTGTCGCCTTCTCTATGCCCTCCCCCTTCCTTCCGCTTGTCGCCGTATTTCTTCAGCTTCCTCTTTTTGCACCATCACTTTTTCGCAAAAATCAGTGACGGTGTCCCACTTCCTCTCACTCCTCAGCATTGCGCTGACTACTCTGGGGAACGAGAGGTCGGGATCCACCTCTCTGACCACGACCCCGCGCTCGGCTGCCTATGCGGGACAGTCATGAGGGGTGTGCTGCGCGGGGTCGTGGTCAGCTCCGCAATGATGGCACTGCGTCGTACGTTCCTTGCCAATACGACACAGGTACTCACCGAAGCAACCGTGCCCGGTGAGTACCTATGTTGTCCTAAATGTCAGGGTTCCTGACTCTCTGCCTATCCACTCGGCTAGGCAGGGCTGGACGACCTCGACGCTCCTTCTCCCATACTTGGCGGTGGCCAAGCGTCTTTTCCAACGCTGGAGGAGCAGTCGGCTTTGATGCCTGGAGGGCTTCAGCGCCTCAGCGAGTGATTCGCCAGCCCTAATATTCCTCTGGAGCTCCTTTTTCTTATAATACATTCGCTTGTACATGAATGCAAGGAGCTCCAGAGAAGGCATGCCCGCCAGGGCCGTCGCCGCCACGTGGGATACTGTACGGTACGCCCTAATGACTCTGACCGCCACCGTCCTTTGTGCTCTGCGCATTATCGCGCAGACCGGACGGCTGGCAGCTAAAGCCTCTGCCCAAACTGGCGCACCTTACAGCGCTACCGAGTCTATAATCCCCGCGTGGAGACGACGCGCCTTCATGTCCGGCCCCCCGATGTTAAGCATTAGTTTGCCTAAGTTGGCCGAAGTGACCTTTAGTCGGGGGGCCAGGCGGCTGAAGTGCTCTTTGAAACACCAAGTGCCGTCCAGAATTAGGCCCATATATCGCATCTGGGCCTCAACAGGAACCCTGACCCTACCTATGCGGAGGTGGGCCTGCGGTGGCTTCATGCCTTTGGGATGGAGGAAGATGGCTTCCGTATTTCTCTCCGCCACCGTCAGACCCACTTCACGTATGGCACGTATGACGCAGTGCATCGCAAGATTTGCGGTATGAATTGCATCCCCCAGTCTCTACCCCCGGCCAGTACAAGAATGTCATTGCATAGCATATGATGCTGCAGCCGGGGGGGAGGGCTACTCGGAGGACTTTGCCATAGCCGAGGTTCCACAGGAGGGGGCTCAAAACGGACCCCTGTGGCACCCCGCAGCTCATTCCCCTCTCACGCGCACCGCCATCGGCATCCTTTCAAATGAGACGCCGATCCCGGAAATAATCCTCGATGATGGCCACGATGTAGCGTGGGAAATGAAAGTGTTCCTTCATCTCTTTCACCACGCTACCCCAGGGCAGGGTGTTAAAGGCGTTTGCAATGTCGATCGATACTGCCACTGTCACCCTGCTCTCCTTCATTATCGCCTCCGAGAAGATTCTGAGATGCAGAATTGCATCTATTGTGGATTTACCCTCTCGGAA
The DNA here is from genome assembly GCF_003227715.2 of Harpegnathos saltator. Taxonomy (NCBI): domain Eukaryota; kingdom Metazoa; phylum Arthropoda; class Insecta; order Hymenoptera; family Formicidae; genus Harpegnathos; species Harpegnathos saltator. The sequence goes on along the minus strand of NW_020230165.1, from coordinate 39,071 downwards.
GCCGTATTGGCCATCATCGAGGTTCGGACCTGTCCGGGCCATATGCTCCGTGAGGAATGCGGCGGTGATCCTTTCAAAGATCTTGCCCGCCTCATCAATGAGGCATATGGGGCGGTACGCGGAGGGGGAGTCCTCTAGTTTGCCCTCCTTTCGGAGGAGGACCACAAGGGCCATCCCCAGACTGGGGGGAATTTTCCCTCTTTCAGGGCGGCTGTAAATATTTCAGCCATCCTGCTCGTAATAACCCCCGAGGCTAGGGTGAGCACACGGCCGGGTATGCCATCGGGTCCGGGAGCTTTGCGGTTCTTGACCCTTATGATGGCCCCGGCCACCTCCTCCTCCATGACCCCAGGAACCTCTCTCTGTTCTGCGAGAGAGAGGGTATTGTAGTGGTTTATGGGGGAGTCCCATCCCTTATCGGGAATAGCGCCCCCATAATCCTCTCGAGGAACCTGAGGTCTAGCGTCTCCATAAGTGGGGGCGTCCATGGCCTTAACTTCTGCATCGCTACCTTGTATGGACGCCCCCACGGATCGGCATCCAGTGATCGGAGCAGGGTGTCCCACCCTTGACATTTAGCCGCCCCTATGGCTTTGCGCAACGCGCGTGCAGCCAAACAGAACTCTATACCGGCGGGCTTGGTCTCCTTGGGGGGTATTTTGCAATTGCGGGCTTTCCTGAAGGCTCGCCTGAGGTGGACCGATTTTTTCTTCAGCTCAGCAATTTCTTCGGTCCACCACGGCGGACCTTTTTGGGCAGGACCTCACCTTAGGCATGGCCTGATCACACGCTTGCGTGATCAGGCCCATGGTGTCGGCTACCGCCGAGTTGAGGTCATGCCCTTCCTGCCATCGTGGCCAGGTGGTAGCCTCGAGGATGGTGAGTAGCACCTCCTTGTCCAGTTGGCTTAGAGCCCAGTTAGCTGGTCAGGTATCCTTATTTAGTCTAGGCCGTGGTAATCCGCTGGGGGTGACGGAGAGCCCCATTTCAATAATTAGGTGGTCTGAAAGGGACTTTAGCTCCTCCGTCACCCTCCAGGCCTGCATCCTTCCTCGGGCCGCAGGGGTTGCCCATGTGAGGTCGATAATCGACTCCCCTTGTGACCCCACAAAAGTAGATTTTTTCCCCTCATTGAGTAGGTGCAAGCCTAATCCCACGGCCCATTCCTCGACTTCCTCCCCCCGTCCGTCAACATCCCGGGGAGAACCCCACAGGGGTGACTTTACATTAAAGTCCCCGGCGATGATGACGGGTCCCGGGAGGTACCGCTTAACGGACCTCCCGATATCTTGGAGCCTGGACTTATACAGGGTGGTCCGTATGCTCTTTCCGCGCGCGCCCGATAACACGATTTCGGGGAACCGTCCAAACGCGCTCGGGGAACCACCGTTGATCCTTGCCGCGCAAGGATCACCGTTCGAACGGTTCCCCAAATTTCTCATACAACTACTTGTGAACTGCGCCGCACGAGTAGCGTGCGAAACAGTGTGCGCATGATCGCACTTATCGAACTGCGAGCGTACACGACAATATCGGCGAGCATCACCGTCTGCTGTCCCAGCGACACGACGAATCGTTTCTGTTGAGACGAGCGGCCAGATCGTTTATAGTGTCGGGCATGGGCAGGCCGTTTGACAGTCTGTCTGGTGCTGTTGTGCGACGTGTGGTCCAATTGTGAGCGGTGTGCAGTACCGAGAAAGAAAAAAATACACGCGCGCGAATCGTCGCCGTTACAGAGAGAGAGAGAGAGAGAGAGAGAGATAAGCGATCCATAATGGCAACACCTCCCCACCATGCGAGACTCTACGTATACTGTGTCGACGTGACGTCTTGACTCTGCACCAATCGTCCGCGCACGTCGTAAAATCCAGCCTTGCACCGACGATCACCCTGCACGCGAAGCAAGCGTTTGCCAGGCAACGGCATGCTCTTCAACGAGCCAGCCTGTCTGTCGTAATTGCGCATGTAGTCGTGCACTTGGGCCATAATGCGAAGACATTCGTGCTCGATCGTCACGAGCTCCGGAAACGGTGCCTCGCCATGTCCATTGTCGTGATTGTTGCTCCTAGAGCCACCGGCCACAGCCTGACGTTGATTATTGTTGCGTTGTTGCTGATGGTGCATATTGACGGTCGGTGACTACGTTTTTCTCTCTTTTTTTTTACGCACGCACGTATCGATCGAGACGTCAACGGCACGAAGCTCGAGCTGCTGAGATCGGAGGAGAGAGATCCAACTCGCGGCTCGATTCGAGTGGCGGGCGGCGATTCGCATTTTTATATCCGTTATCGTCAATCGTGCATTTAGGTCATGACGTCATTGTAATCTAAATACCGGTGTAAAAACACAAAAAACACCCTATCGTAAAGAAGACGCAAACAGATATCGGCAATTGCGACCGCCGGTGCGTTGGCCCCCTTGCGATAACGAAGCGATGTCGCAGTCGCCAGAGCTCCGATGCGATAGTTGCGGCCGCTCGCTTTCGTGTGATTTAGCGGTATTGAACGACAGCGATATCGTACTCGCGGTGAGTTTGCGTCGCAGCAACGACGGCGATGCCAAAGAGACGACAAACGGTGGTAATAGCGAATTCGATTCGATCTCGTGGCTACGGTCGTCCCTGGACCGATCGCACGTACGCGTCAGCGATCCAAGATGGCAAGGTCGACGAATCTTACTTTACGTACGCGACGTAACGCGCAAGGATCGCGAATCACTGATCGACGCATTGTCGACGCTGTTGGCGTGACGGCACGATCGCTCGCTGGCGCTGTATCACGATGACTATTGTCGAAGCGCAGGAGCATTATCGTCGGGCGACGGCGTCGTTGCGTTGCGTTGTCGCCAACGAAGAACCATATTTTACGTAACTCGCGACGATCTGTCCTTTTTGCTGAGCGATCTGGCGCATCGAACTCGCCAATCGCATCGATCGCGGTGTCATCGTCGCGGCGTCAGCGACGACCGCGCGATCGACAGCATCGAGCCGTCGTCGTCTCGTCGAGTCGAGATCGAGGAGGCGCGAGATTGCGACGTTGAGGATCCGTGGTGTCGGTGATTCGCGCGGATGCGCGTCAATATGTCACGCTGTACTACTTGACGTCGGAGGTGTCGTCGTTGCGACTGGTCGTCGACTCGACGATGTTGCGTCGACAATTGAGCGCGTGTCGCGTATCGTCCGGCGTGGGCGATTTTTGCTACTTGTACGACACGATTTGCGACGACGAGCGATCGCCGCTGTGTCCCTTCGAGCAACACGTGTGCTGGATTCGCGATTGAAGCGCGAACGACGCGGCGTCGTCGGTCCACGGCGCGCCGTGGGCCGACGATGAAGAGCCGTCGACGATCCGTCGTCGAACCGACGATCCGTCGAACGAGTACTCCTGCTGCGACTGGCACTCGACGATGATGCTCTACGAAATCGGTCGGTTCGGAGTGCTCAACACCTGGTGGGTCGAGCGCACCACCGATTCGTTCGAGCAGCACAGTTCGCCGGAAACGAGCATGCGACTGTTCGAGGCTCCGAGATTCGTGCAATTTCACACCGGTTTCGTGCAGTTCGACTCTCGTCTCCCCGAAGTTCGCAGCGCGCATCGTGCACTGCGTGATGAACAACTGTTGCTGCGTGGCGTCCAAGTGCTCGTGGCACGCCTGGACATTCGTGATCACCGTGTCGCTTGATGCTATAGTTCGTCTGTACGGTACCGCGACGACGCGCGCTCACGCGCAAGAACATTTGTGGTGCGAGCGGAATCGCACCGTCAGCAGTTGTGGCGTTTACTTGCGGCGAATGTGCGATTGAATCGATATCGAGACGATCGCTCGCGCTGGCACCCGTACAAACGGGCGTGGCGATACTACTGCTCGGTTGCGACAAATTGTAGGTATGGTCATTGTGCGAGAAGTCGTTCCCGTCGATCGCGCGAATGGCGAAAAAGTCGAGCCGCCAAAGGGATGTCGCGTTGAGATCTCGGGGCATCGATCTGCGCGATATAGGTACGTGCGAGATCGCGCTTAGTCGCACCTTTGCGGCGATCGGTTCGTCGCACAGCACGCTCGAGATCACCGCGGCGTACAGCGACGAGGGTGGTTGCGATCGCGATCGCGACGTAACGACGATCGCTATGAATCTGACGGTGCTGACCGTGTCCGAGCTCGTGTCCAATCACGAACGCGGAAACGCGATTGACGTGGTGACGCGAAGCAATCTGCACGAAGTTTTGCGCGATAACGTACAATTGTTGCGCTTGTGCGCAATTAGTCGTTAGGGGACGAAATAGCGCACGAGAGGAATTTTTTCACCCCCCTCTCCGTTTGTGTTATCGCACGCGATCCTCTCAGCTCGGACCGGACGAAGAAACGACCGTCGTCTCGAGATCTCAATCCGCCTCGAGAAAAAATCCAGAGGGTATATCAGGGCACGTTGAGCGACGGAAAACGTGCATTAGACACTCGATCGCGCATTCATGAGGTTTAGACGGTGCGTTATGTCGCGAATCGAACGATTAGACAGCAACAACGAATCATCCAGCAGCGGTAATAACGATTCCACCGCGAACTCGTGTTCAAGATCGCAAAAGCGCACAATTTCCGCCACCATGGCGAATTTGGACGCAGGCGCAGCAACATCGTCATCGAGCAACGCGCGCGTCAACGACGACGATCGCGGCACCACACCGAAGATCGGATGATTTCTCGCCGCGGAACAACGAAATGATTCGCGAGGAGACGACACCGACAACACGACACGGCATCGAGTCGATTGCGCCTGGTGCTCGATCATCTGCACGATTACGAAATCTGGCTCAACGAGTTGCTGCTCTCTCTGGCGATGGATCAGAATCGCGCCACGAGTGCTCGATCGGAGACTACCGCTGTTCACCGATGAGACGTATCTGCGCAACGTGTGGTTCGGTATTCCATGGCGTTTGTTCTGGACTTTGGTGTTTCCGCGAATGTGCGAAATTGTCAACTACATAGACGTGCCGCAACGCGCGATGCATCCAGCACCAGAGTTCAATAGCTCGCGCATGGACCTTCACGAATCGAGCCGATTGTTTTCACCGATCCGATTGCGCAGCAGTATCGATCGCTTGCGAAGAAGCGACAGCGGTGCGATGTCGTCCATCAGCTCGGCGTCCAATAGACGGAGGACCGAACGCAACAACAACGACAACGAGGAGATCGAATTGGCCGACGAGCAAAACGATCGCGTGTACTCGGTGATGTGGAACGAAATGTCACAGACTGTCGATCGTTTCGTCAGGACAATCTGGCTCGTGTTGGCTCACCACGTGCAACAATTGGCTCCCACGAGTCAAACGCGAGTGCTCACCAACAACAACGAACCGTCGTTGTACGGCGTGCTGCGCGAGTCGTACGAGAACGCTATGCTGCTCGGCCGAGTGGTGCTCACGGCGCCGTTGAGTTTGTTCGCGCCGTTGAGCATGGTGCAAACGATGAACGATTTGCAAATGAGACGACTACTGGCCAATCGTTGCAAATACGGACGCGTTTATCGCTGCGTGATCTCGATCACGACGCTCAACGCCGTGTATTATTCGATGCTGGCACGCGGTCTGAGACCGAAGAATCCGTGGCACGTCTCAACCGCGACATGGCCGATATTCGCCGCGAATCACGCCGCCCTGGCGATGAAGCATTTTCGCGGAGGTTTGATCGACGGTGGCCTGACGCTAAACACCGCTCGCGAGTACGCTCGCTCGCACGCTCGTTTGTCCAATGTGCTGCTGACGCCCGTACCGCACGACAGTCTAACGGCCTCGAATCACACCGATTTGACCAATTTGACGAAATATATGAATTTGACCGTGCCGAAACAAACCGTACCTAGGCTCAAGTTGGCGATCTATCTTGATATTTTTGCGCCAAACGGACCAACGGATCATCATTTGCTGCTGCGAAATTACGCGCTAGATCGCACCTGTTACGTGTATCACGACGATTGCGTCTGTTTATCGTCTCAACTGTTTCAGCAATCGGTGGCGCCTGCCACAACACGGCGCTATCGTTTCGACTTGGAGGGTGACGACGACATGGATCATCAACGAATATCGTCGTACGCCGAAGCAGTGGCTCGTGACGCGAGTTCGGACAATGCGACAGACGACAATATCGCCGATAGTAACAATCGAGCGCGCGTATCCTGCGGATTGAACAGTATTTTACAGGATTGCGACGGCGTATTTACCATTGACGAAATTCGAGCAATGGCGAATCAGAATTTTATCAATCTATTGGCGCTGTATCCGTATAGCGTGCATCACGACGAGCTATTGCGTTATCAAGTGTACGGATTAGCGGCTATTCCGCATCGAGCATTGGATCGCAATGTTCACATTGATATACTGACCGATTTATTCGTCGATCACACCATACGTATTTTGACGCGTTACAATTGTGCCGATCTATAGAATAAAACAATCTTATGATCTCTATGCATACGTGCTTTTTTGTCGCAACACTTCCGAAAAAAGGTTGAACACGCTCCTCACGAATGTCAAACTTGTTTAACCGACCAATAAACGTTTCAACATCCCTACCTTTCGTACAACAGTGGAGGGGGTAAAATGTATATAACGAGGCGTTCCGTCGCACGGCCGGTACTATTGTATAGTACGTAGTATGGAGCAGTCAGAGGTACAATAGGACAGGAACGCTACTGCTCCGTACTACGCGCAGGAGAACGTTACTAATGTACAATTGCTCATTTTTGCTCGATTCTATCGACGTTCGATGTCCGAGCGTGCTGCGATCATACTCGGAGATACAGATGCACATATGCACAAATGTACAAAACTTTAATTGACCAATAAGCGTCTTAACGTCCCTACCTTTCGTACGAAAAGGTCTAGCATGGAGAGGATAAAATGTATATAACGAGGCGTTCCGTCGCGCGGCCGGTACTATTGTACAGTATGTAGTACGGAGTAGTCAGAGGTACAATAGGACCGGGAACGCTACTGCTTCGTACTACGTACAGGAGAACGTTACTACTGTACAATTGCTCATCTATACATTTGTGCGCTCAAATGTCAAAGTCGAGCGAACGTCGAACGTCGAGCGAAGTTACATCATCGCAGCACGCTCGAGCGAACGTCGAGCGAACGTCGAGTCGAGCGAACGTCGAGCGACGTTCGGAGTCGCGAGCGCACAATTGTACAGTAGTAATGTTCCCCCGTACGTAGTACGGAGCAGTAGCGTTCCCTGTCCTATTGTACCTCTGACTGCTCCGTACTACGTACTGTACAATAGTATCGGCCGCGCGACGTCTCGGAGTATAAGTTACGCGGCGCAGCAATCGAAAGAATCATTCTCATATGCGAATAATGATGGATTTGTATGTTGACGGTGTAAGGATGGTTACAAAATAAATACAACAACACTTTGAATCAACATTATCTTTTTTGTTTATTTATCGTTGTTGGTCTTGACCGCATCGAAATACGTAAAAAACCTTGTTACGTTCACTGTTATCGATCAATGGTCGTTTCGATCGTGTATTCCAATATGTCGGCAATTTTTCGTGGTGTCTTTGGGTTGACAATTCTGCTATTTGGTGGCGCTGGGATAGGCACATCATTTTTACCGACTGCTACCACATTGTCGGTACTGTTTGTTTTCACAGTGACATCAGAGAACATGTAGCTTAGATTTTTGCGATTTTTTTCAATCGCGCCAATACGATTCGATAGTCGCGAACTCGAGCTCGATCTCGAGCGCGTACGCGTTCGCGAACTCGAGTGCGATCTCGAGCGCGATTTTGCGCTTTTTCGCTTTTCACCGCCGGACGAATCGGCATCGTCGCTATTCAACTCCTTGCCACGACCACTGCGAATTTGTTTCCGTCGTCGAGTATCAATCTCGTCCTCGAATCGAACCGTTGGTGCCGTGTCCAACGATGCTGCTTTGTTGCAACCTAGGCGAGAACAGCGCAATATTTCAACAGGTCGTCGTTGCGATAACGATTTGCTCTTTGATCGGCCGTCGAGTTTTCCTCATCGTACGAATAGTCCGAACGAGTCTCGATCTACACTCATAATTTGAGTTTTTTCCCGATAAATTTTTTTTCTCACACCGACATTCGATCGAACACTGGTGCGCGGATACTCGCGAGGGAGCGCGAGCTTATTGTTGCTCTCGCCGAGTGCTATCGATGATGCGGCGAGACCAATCTTGCAAGTTGTACAGCGTTCACGCCTAGTTCCGAAACGCGACCGAGGCATCGATTCACCAAATGGCCATTTGTGCGAAATTGAGCAGTCTCGCCGTTGTCACATCGTACTCGTCTGACATGTTGAATGCTATTCTCCGAGAATACGTGCAAACCGGCGTCGTTGTACGCCTTTCCGAGACTTTGCATGTTGAGCGCCAAATTGACATTGTTTCCGCCGTTTGCGGTGAACATTTCCACGTTCACGAGAGCCAATACGAACAACAGGGCACGCATGATTCGATGTCGCGGGCCAAACTGCCGAGTGTCGAATGATCGATCGCTCTCGTGATACGCGTGATAAAGCGTAAAATTTGCAGTAAATGCCAACTTGCGTCTGAACAAACGCGAGTCTTTTCGGCGCAAGCGAGACGCGTGTGTCATATTGATGCCGCTGGAGCCGATGTAGAGCGTGCTATTGCAACTAGCAAACACGAGTTTGGGCAACCGTGCAAAATCGTGCAATATTTTACCGGCCAATAGAATTCTCTTTTCGATGTAACCGTACGCGAGAATACGATGAGTTTCGTCGCTCGTCAGTGGCGGAGTATCGTCGGCGCGTTCGGTCATCGACCCGTTGCGCCCGCCGTGGGTCGCGGTCCACGAGTGAAAAATGACGGCGTTCGAAAAGAGCCGTTGAAACACCGGCCAGTCGCGAGCAGTCAGCAACACGCAACACACCTTGATTGTTTTGCGTTGATTGCAGCTGCGATTCAACGGCACGTACGACGGCTATTGCGTCTCACGGCGCTCATCGTGATTGCTGGTGTTTGCGGATCGTGATTTTCCGCTCACGTGTTTCGCATTGAGATTTCGTTGCTGCACATTTTGCATAATAACCGAGATCAATCGTTGCAACAGCGCGGTGTTCGAATATTCGTCGTTGCTCTCGATCGAGTCGACGTTCCTCCTCATCCCTTTATCGTTACCGATGACAGTCTCGAAACGATACAGGTTCATGTTGACGCGAGTGACGATCCACGAGATGTTGGACGGGACCGCCGCTGAGGCGGGTACTACGACGCGTTCGCGCGCTCGTATCAGAGCTTCGCTCACACGCCGATTCAGGCACAGCATGCGTCTCGAGTGAAATACGACCGTGGTGGTGGTGAAATTGGCGTCGATGTTGGGCAGTACCTCGTTCATTTTTTTCACGTTACAGGCCGATACTGAGCGATACTCGCACGATCGAATCGTCGTCTCGCGCGGAATCCTCCGTTGTCTCGCTTCTCGTTTCCTCGCTCGGTCGACCGTCGTCATTCGATGCGTTGTTAATGACATTGCTCAAAGATGACAGAGCGGACGATGACGCGACTCAAGAGCGAGGCGAGACGCGCAGTGAGAACCATGGCATGTTGCGGTTCAAGACGATTCGAGTGCTCGTTGCGCGGTAATACGTGCACGATAGGCGCGTTTTAATCGGCAAGCAACAGCGCAGATGTATCGAACCGTTGAACAGCGTGTAACGATGTCGTTTGCGCACCGAACCGTGGCGCGATCGTGGCGATTCAACGTTCGTCGAGTCCCGATCGACTCGACTCACGCCGCTGTCTCTTCTCTCGACGCCGTCATCGTCCGCGATGGATCTGCTGGCTTCGCTGTTCGGCGTGGGTAGACACGACGACGAGGACAGTGCATTGTTCGACGAGGCGACCGGAATTCCCAACGAGATCGAAGAGTCGACATCGCGGTCGAGCGGTAAATTGTGCGACTCCATCGCGGATGGATCATCGCGCTCGTCAACGTTCGTGTCGTTGTCGCGAGACGATGAATTCATGACGCTCGAACGAGAGGTCGCGTGGTTGCACTCGATGCTGGATTGCGCTCGCTAATTTATGGTGGACATATGGAATTTGTCGCCGATAGTATTCGACGAGCTGCAAACACTGATCTGACAGATCGGACGCAATCCCGAGGTAACGCGATTGTATGAATTGCTGTTCGATCAGACTCGATAGCGCGACGCCATCGAGCCGTACGATCGTCAACGCGTAGTCTCCACAATGTTCGGTATGGTACGGTACACGCAACGACACGAGCTAGATCGGCGAGTGTACGAAATGTTGATGGGCCAATCGCTGACCGTGGCGTACAACACGTATCAGAGCGTTGCGACGAGCGAGCGATTAAATCTATTCGCCCAATTGGTCGGTGCTCTGCAACGCACCAGACGTCTCACGGGCATGGACGATCGTAGAATCGTGCGCACCATCGAGGCGGTGCGTCGAATACTTTGTCATTGCGGCGTCAAGAGTCTGCGCGCCGTTATACTGGCCACTCTGATGTCCATCGACGCGGATAGTACCCGTGAGATCGGTCGTTCTCACGCGAACGCGCTGATACTCGGGACCGAGCAAGTGGCCGAGGGGCTCGAACGTTCGCAACGAGCTATTATGAGCGACGCGACGAGTTGCGACGGCGGCGACACTGACAACGGGCGCGACGATTCGGTGCGATTTTCCGCGCGAGTCGAGACCGCGCGCGCCGCAACGACGCAGTGATCGAAGCGCGAAAACGGCGATTGCCGCGAGAACGACACGTCGTCGTCGCCCGACTCTGCGCGGAACGGAACGATCGCGACGGACGCGATAACACAGTTCGTACGAGGTAAACGAAATTTGCAGAGCGCGAAAACGATCGCGTTGATGGTCGAGGCGCACGCGACCGAGACGCCGCAACAAACGGCCGATTCGCAATCCAATCGCAGCAAGCGGCAATAATTGATGGGCGTGAAAGTTGGCGTCGAACGTGTTTACGCGCGTGAATTTGTCACCACGATCGCCGGTGTCTGGTCGTTCGAATCGACGCACACCCAGCGCATAAACGGTATCACTCGTTTGTACTCATCGGAATCGCGCAACGGCGGGTGTTTGCTTCGCGCGTACAACGTCAGGTAATCGCCGTAGTATACGGTCGCGGCATCGGAGCACGGCGACGTGCCATCGTCGGTTCGCCCGAATGTCAGTCACGCCGAGCCGTCGCGATCGGACCTTTCGACGCGACAGAGCGATCGGTCAGGTAGTCGCAAACGAATGTAGCCGTAGCGCGGCGTGTCGAAGAATCGCAACTTCGCGACGTTGGACGATTCGTCGACGGACACGAGCATACGAGCGCCTCCCCATGTGCGAACAAGGTTCGATAGTACACGATCGTAGTAGCAATTCAATGCGCCGATCGACGCCGCTGTATCCAACCGATCTTCGATATGCGCAATGTCCGTCAATTCGAGCGGACGATCGAAGGACCGGAGCCACTCGCGATATCAGGCGTTTATCGCGCTCGTCCTTGCGAATCGTACGTGATAACGCGCGATGTCTGGTATAGCAAATCGTCGTTCGATCGTTGTCATGCTGCCATCGGTGCGTAACAGCACGATTTGTCGTTGCACAAAATTATACACTTGATGTATGTCGCACGAAGCTGCGCCGAAGCGAGCCAACCCGACTCGATGTCGGAGCGAACGGTTGTATTGCGACCTTTCCACGACGACGATACCGCGCGTTCGGACGACTTCACGGCGTCCTCGTCACCACGAACGCGTGGTGCGATTTCGAGCTGCAGATTATCGATCGCCGCGCTCTCGGACGCCGTGAAGAAGAACAGTTCGCGACAGATCCAGCATTCGCAGGTGTGCGTCACGATCGACAGATCAGTTTTTATGGTTCGTATGCGAGCGCTCGCTTCCTCTATCGACGACGCAACAATCGACTTGTCGCCGGTCGCACTTTGTTCGATCCGAAGATCGCCGCATCGCTGTCGTCATCGATTCAGCCTCAGGCATCTGGCCGATACGAGACGTTATCTCGTCTGGTGGTCGGATCGTCTGTTGATGCTGCGTTGACGACGCGAAGACGATGATGAATCCGTGCTGTTCGTAACGGCGTGGCACGGCAGACATGTCGCTTCCAAATCTAGGAATCAATCCACCGATCTTTTCGTTTGTTCTTGTTTATTTGTCGCGTTTCTTCGTGAATCGAGCTCGCTCACTCACCCCGGTTAATCACGTCCAGCACGTCAGCCATCTCGATGAGCCACGCGGTCGCGGCGACGAATACCGCCACGTCGTGCGACACAGCGCGATCGGTCACTCTGGTGTCAAGTTCCGACATTCTGTGCGAGTGAGGTGAGCGCACGCACGTACGCAAGGCGCAATATCGAGCGGATACCGTGGCGAATGAATCGAGTCGGTCGGTTATAAAGAGCTAGGCCGGCGTGTGTGCTGTTATCTGGATGCTGACGAGTCATCGCGCCACAAAGTATCGCCATTAGTCGACGGAATCGTCATATCGTCCGTGTAAAAGTGTTCGGTGCCTTCGGTTATGCAGTGCGGTAATCGCGCGTCATACGGATCGGCCGTGCGCTTGATCATCAGTGTGGTGCCGTGCGGACACAAACAGTCGCGATACGACGGTTCGCGCAGCATCGCGTTCATGTCGAATTTGCCGTTTTCACAAAATTTACCATCCTCGAAACCGGCGTACAATTTCACGCATCGCCATGTCGCGATGCCCAGACTCGAGTGGCCGATCAGCATCGAGTTTTCGCCGTGCGAGGGTCGTATCGGTCGGATCGATCGTTCTCGTCGCGATTGCTCGATGGCGGCGAAACGGCCACCACCGATTCGCACACGTGATTTATCGATTCGCAGCGGAGAGTCGCGCCGCGATATGAGCGACAGAGCAACGCGCAATCGACATCGTTCGTGCAATAGCGTACCCCCGACGAGCAGTCGATCGGACGACCGATGTCGCGCTTGGATCGCTCACCGCGCGATGTCACATCAGTGCCGTGTCGACGCGTTGTCTCGCGCAAACGCGCGATCAATAACGACCCCTGCGAATCCAACGCGTCTTCATCGTTGTAGTAGTTGTTGCGAAACGATCGATAGCGAAATAACACGCACCACAGCAGCAGAAACGCGACAAACAACCAAACTATTCGCCACATAACAACGTAAAAGCTTATACGTTTTTTCCTGTTGAAACGCGAGTAATAAAACACAACTAGTACAGAGTGTATAATGTTTTTTTACGTCACAATTGCGTTACATTATATAGAGACAGACCGCTGCCAACGTCGTCGCAAATATCGCCACGTTCTGGCCAATAATCCGCGTCTGTTGGTCTCGACAGTGTCCGAATCGTCGCCCTCGCGTCGACGCTCAATCGCTCGCTCGAACGATATCAGATCGTTGATCGAGTTGTCCGCGACGGCGCAAATGTCGTACGTGTCGCGTTCGCCGGTTGCAACGGTGGGTTTGTCCTCGTCGCGTCGTCGCTGTTGTCTCGGCGTCGGCGATCGAAGCGCGGCAAAGTACGCTCGAAGCACCAGCTCCATCGCCACGGACAGAACTCTTCGCAGCAACGCGTGATTGTTCGCGATCGGATCGATATGAACGAAGAAGCACGACGACGCCGCGGTGTCTCGTCGCGTCAGCGAATCGCGTGTGAACGCAGCGTCGGCCAAATCTATCGTCGACTCATAATGGCGTAACGATCTGCTTGAATTCGCCAGCGATACGATGTTATTCGCCGTGATGGTCGCCTGATCGTCCAACGAGTCGCTGGCGTCTCGTACGTTACGTCGTCTCGTCGCAGTCCCACGATAATCGTGCTCAATCAGCACGACGGATCGTCGACTCGATCTTTCGCGTTTCCCGCGACGACACGAGTTGCCGAGCTTTGTCAGGACATTCAGCGTGCGCAGCGCGCAGCAACGATTCCTCGCTCGCGGGATCTTACGATACGGTGATCACATCGGCATCGACAGCGTACGCTGCTGCGAGCGCACTCGCGCGTCGATAGCGATCGGGGCTGGTGCGAGACCACAGATCGTCCGGGGTGCCGTACAGCTCGTAGCCCACGAGGGCGCGCACGCACGCGGAACACTCCTCGTCGAGACGAGACTGTCGTTGTCTGCGCCAACGACATATCGCCTTTTCAAAGCGCGCGTCTCTCGCCAGTGCGTTCTGCATTAGCCAGATCGATTCGCTCGCACCGAGCATATTGTCGATATACGCGAATCTCTCGATCACAGTGGATCGATCGATCTGCCGTCGAGCGAGCGACGATTCGTCGCGATTATCGTTCGTCTCCGCGGCATCCGACGACGACTGAGGCACCACGCACACTTCGTGACACGACAAATACCGCGATTCCACGGTGACGACCGAATCGAGCGCGGAAACGGACGTTGCGGAACGAGCGCGGACAGCGCGTTGCGATGATATCACGGCGCTCTCCGCGCAGTTTCCGCGCTCGATTCGGCCAGTAGCAACAGATCGCGCACCACGCTCGATTTGCCGCTGTCGGACGTGCCAAACGCGACGACGCGCAAGCGATCGATTCGCGTCGCTGCCGACGGTGCGTTGTCGCGGTTTGCGAAGCCACCTAGCATTGTGTCCACGGTGTGTCGCCACAGACTGGCCATATTTGTTATATCGTTGGCGTTGGTTGGATGGATATTGCGACAAAAAAAGAAGACTCTTACGACGACGCATCAGCACCTCGTCCCGACTCGTTCGCCACGTTGGAATCGTGAGTCGTCGCGACGGTGGTCTCGTCAAAGTTCGGTCGATTCGCAGACACGTTAAACATGCGATACAACGTAAACAACATTTCGCTCAGGCGCTCGAGCGTGACAATGCCGATCTGGGTGCGCCACAGATCAAACAAGTAGGCGAACAATTCGCGCACCTGATTGCCCGTCAGTTTGGCGCGAAACAGATAGCTCATCGCTTGCGCGAGCAGAACTCTTTGCGCCTCTTCCTCCGCGACAGCGCGATCCTCCTCCTTGTCGTTTGTCGCATCGATCGATGAAACGTGCGGTCTCGGCGGCCGTTGACGTTGCGCCCGCTGCGGGATATATCGCGCCAGAGACACCACGGCGAACATCAGGGCGCGAGCAATGTCCAGATTGAGCAACTCCACCTCGTCCTCGGACGCCTCGATCGATTTCATGACGGTCGCGAGATCGTCGTCGCGATCGCGATAGCCGGTCCCGTGTCCGCTCACGAAATCTTCCACGGTGACGAATCGATCGTTCACCGGATACTCGGTGCCGCCGCTACCGTTCGAACCTGATTCGCGACGAGACATGCTCTCCGCGATCGCGGCGACGCACATAGTCGATTCGCGTTCGTACTCGATCCACTGCCTGTTCAGTTGTTCGCTCATACCGCGAATGCGCACGGTCGGCGCGGCTGTTGCCGCATTGTCGCTTCCCGCGATCGGTCCCTACTGCGGCGGCGACGACTCCACGCACGCGCTCAACCGATCGAAGAGGTCCATTATCGCTTCGAATTGCACGTACAGTCGTTTGTTATCGTCATTCTCGGTAGCAGCGGCGTCGTCGTTCTCGCGTCGGCGCGACATCGAGCATTTGGCCGCGGTCGAGCGACCATGAGTCATGACTCGCAACCAACCGAGCGTTCTCGCGGCGTCTCGATGTGCAAAGTCGCGCTGCAATTTTGCAATGAGTCTCGCTCGGACACCTGCCACTGCGACTGCGCTTTCGTCGCGAATGCGCATCGGCTAAGAGACGCACGACGACACGTACATTCGTGTGATAGTCACCATTATCGTGGCCACGAGTTTGTCCACCGTCAGCTGATGATAGCATCGCCAAAAGTCGTCCATTGTTTTCGTGTCTGGTGCGTCCACCGGTATATTCACTCGAATGCTCACCGATTGTCCGTCCTTGCGAATCATAAAGTTCATCACCAGATACGCGAGCAACAGAGAGGCGCGCACCACGAACAAGAGAGTCGACTGCGTGTCCAGACCCGTGGTAACGATGGCGTCGCGCAACACGATCGATAGACAGCGATCGAAATTGCACTCGTCGCTATCGTAACAGGCCGCTTGCGCCTCCTCGATGGCGCGACGATTCGGCGCAAAGAGCGAGGCGCGACAATACTCGTTGACGTTGAGCTGCGACGAAGCTGGTCGGAATCGCGAATGAACGCAAAGACGTACACGAGCGATTGTCGCGCAACATCCAGAATGTACAATTGGTTGCGTTTGACCGAGTCCTCGGAGTCTGGTACGATCGCGCCGATCACCATCGGATCGGTCAGCATGTTTCTGACGTGTGCCAAATGCTCGTGCACCGAAACCTTGAATTGCGCCAGGCTGCGACATTCGTCCAACTCGTCGGCCACCAGTAGCACTCGCGAATCCGTTCGATTCGCGCGAAATATCGCCAATTTGTGCGACTTGTCGTACATGAGGAATCCGTAACAGCGTAGAAACAGCCGCAGGTTGTTGCGCGATATAATGGCGTCCACGCGCGAATTTAAAATGGTTGCTTCTATCGTACAGATTGCACGGCACGATATCGACAAACGACACGATCAGACTGTCATTCT
This sequence comes from Harpegnathos saltator, assembly GCF_003227715.2. Taxonomy (NCBI): domain Eukaryota; kingdom Metazoa; phylum Arthropoda; class Insecta; order Hymenoptera; family Formicidae; genus Harpegnathos; species Harpegnathos saltator. The sequence continues at coordinate 22,470 of NW_020230165.1, read as the reverse complement.
CGCTCTCGTGCCCGGTGTGGTCGGTGACGATCGCGGCCCCTTCGTCCACATCCATCGCGGTGTCAGTGTTGTTCATTGCAACGACGAATAATCTCGTGCTTTTTCTCGCTCGTTTCTTGCGCGTCTCTCTCTCTATTTATACTATGCTGTACGATAGCGAGGCGATCGATATCACGAATCTATCGCGCGCTCCTGTACGATAGCGAGGCGATCGGTATCACGAACCTATCGCGCGCCGTCACCGCTCAAAATATGCACCTCGTCGATCGTATCTGCTGATTCGAACGAAAACAATCACGTCACCAGCCTCCTCTATCGATCGCATCGATTTCAAGAATCGCACGGTGCCGCGACGTTGTCGTTTAAGCGATGATCGATCATTGGCGACAATAGACACAACCCGAATTGCAACAGTACCTCGTTTTCGGCTAGACAGGGTTTACAGCGCAGTAAAATTTCTCGAACGCGCGATTCACCGCTCGTCATTGGCGACATGACCCTCGCGACTAGTCGATTCTCGACACGCCCGTGCATCAATCGTTCGAACGAATCGGCCACGATGTCGGTATCGATATCGCGACGATATGTCAACGTTTCAGTGTGATAACGATACAACAGATGCTACAGTAGATCAGATGACAATTCCATCGCGACAATGTCGATATTGCGAAGATCGATTATCGCGGTGCAAGAGTACAACGGATTATATTCGAGCGCTTTTTCATGAAACCCGGTCGAATTCGCGTCGTACATGAGACTGGAATCGTCGCCGCAAACGTGCGCGGTTAATGATCCGTTGTCGCGCCGACATATGCACATGTGCCAAAAGAGCCAAAAGTATTTGTTCTCATCGGTCACGTAAAGGTGATAACCGTGTCGCGGCCCGTCCATCGGCAGCGATGAGATCCACACGATCGACACTTTCGTGGCGATCATTGCTCGACGCGTGCATTCGTACAACTGTAAATGCCACTGTTCGCTCGTATCGTTGGAGCAAGTGGCGTGCGCGCGATCGATCTCGCGCGGTTGAGAGACACGTTTACATTCGATGCAATCGATATCAAGAAACAGATAACGGCCTGACGGGACCATCGTTACTTCGCGACGAATATGACGCTCAATGCGGGCGTGCGCGTGCCTATAAAGAGCGAGAAACTCTTCGCCCAGAGCGCCTCGATAACCAACGATGAACAACGGTGGAAACGAGAAGTGGACGATGAGTCACGTGTTCACACTACCCACATGGTACGATCGCGACGACGACGATAGTCTCGAAGAGGATGCGACGACGTCGGCCCTATTGATCGACGAGCAAACGGCAGGCCGCATGGCTGATGCGACGAACGATGGCGATCGTTGGCTCCAAAAACTGAATTGTTACGCGCGATGGCGCTCGTTGGCGAACGCGTCGATATCGAGGACTCGAGCGCGTCAATTGTCGCTGCGGTATCATCGACGCAACGAGTCGGTGGCTCCGTTATCGATGACGGATAATCGACAACGTCAACAAGTGCGACTGACGGAACCGATGTCGCACGACGCTGAGCGATACTGCGATCTATTGGAACGCCTACCGACGGGTCAGCGAATCGAATTTGTGCACTTTTTGCGCAACTTGGAACGAACCAAATGCACCGCGTTGACACGACTGATAGAGCGCGACGGAGCGTAACGTTTTCGTCGTTTTTTATATTTTTGTACACTGTGTAATACAATAAAAGAGATTCTCGGTACAGAAAGGGAGAGGTGTACGAATGTTTGTCGTTTCTTTATTGTCCAAATCACCAACCGTCTTTCTACATCGCGCCGTCGTCATTGTTCAGATAATGCGCAATATCGCGCAACAGCAACGAATCGCGCATATAGAGATCGCCGCGCGTGACGCGACACATCTGCGTGACCCACTTGAGCCCGCTGGCAAAGTACGAGCTCTTGGGCACGTTTTTGCTCACAATCACAAAGTCATCGAGATATCGCTGATACTCGCGTTCCTCGTCCGGCGAGCACTCGCGAAAGAAATCGGACTGCGGCTTCGTACCCAGGGACTGATTCTCCACGGTGCGCTCGTGCAGCGCGACTAGATCGCGGGGCGATCCTTTCGCGCCAGAGTGCACCACGATCCAGTTTTCCAGACACAATGATCGCCTGTCAGATAGCACGATCGAGCGATCGGGCGAATCGACCGAGCGACGAAACAGAAAGAGTCTCACGAGATCGATGAATCGCGCGCCACTCGCGGCGCCGCCAAGTTTGACGATTCGCGCGTACACGATATCGAGCACCGGATGTTTCCACCACACGGATTCGCACCAATAATCGCTAGCATCGACAAACAACGGTCGTTGCTTCCACGTGTCGGCCAGCACATACTCGTAATCGTCGTATCACGAGCGGAACAATTGTCGAGCGCGACGACGCGCGCCCTCGTCGCGCCACACGTTCAGCCGACTGTGCAGTAGAAAAGTGGCGTCGCGCGGGGATACGTCGTCGTTGACGACGCTTCTTCCGTCGAGAAGGCACGTTGCCGCTTCAACGTCACGATGGCACGCGTCTCGTCGACCGAGTCGTCGAACGCGAGCGCGCGAAACGTCCAAAAGTACATGCTCTGGCAGAACATAAAGCGCGGAATATCGCCAAAGAGAAAGGGCTCGCCTAGACATTGTCGCGTTCCGCACGAGGCCTCGATACCGCGAACCATCATCACGGCCACCACGTCACCGTCGAAATCGGCGTTCAGGTGCTTCAATACAAACGGTGATATGCGAATCGAATCGTTGTACTCGATTCCGCGTTCGTACACGTAAACACGCTCCACGCCTACCACGCTTCCGTTGTGTATGCACGGATCTGGCTTGAGAACGAGCGCAAAATTGCAATTGGTCTCAAAGTAGAAGGAGCACGTCGGATCGGGCCAGATCTCCGTCCCCGAGGCGTCCGCTCGATAGCACAAATTGCGCCGATCGCGCTCCACATCGAGAGCGAAGAGTTTGGTCGCGTGGTGAAAGGACAGCGCGATGTGTCGCGACGCCAAATACGGCGCGATTTGTATGTAACCGCGAAAAGTATTTCTCAGCGGATACGTCACCAGATAGTGCACGAAACTCTTGTTCGATTGTAAAATGTTCTTCACCGTGCCGCCTTTGTCGGTCATCGCGTGCTCCGGCGAGTTACCCGCACGCAATTGATTGTACATGGTCACGCTGCAGTACTCGTACGGTGGCGCTACGATGGCTCGGCCGTTGATCTCGTTGCTCGGGTTGGTTGGCGAATCGGCGGTGCTCGAAACCGCGCGCGTCGCAGAGTTTGGACGCCATACCAGGCAGCCGAGCGATTCGACGGCGGCTCGCGGCGCTCGACCACGATCGTCGACGCGTCGTCGGCGATTCGACTAGGTGGCGCGATGAGCGAGATTGCGCTTGCGCGTCACCAAATAGCGCAGCGCACTCGTCGCATTGTCGCTCAACAGCGGTGCCGCCGACGCCGTCATAGACGACACGCAGAATCGATCCTCCTCGACTCGTGTCGACGACAATGCTCTGCGCATCGCTTCGCTCTGTAGTGTGTGGAGGGCGCACAATTGTGGAATTATCGCGCACAACGGGTGCGCGAATCACGTTGACCGGTCGCGCGATCAAACGCCTCCTGTGCGCCGGTTAAACTGACCAGATTGTCGCTCAGTTGTCGATTCACCAGATCGTGCATGTGACGCAATCTCGTGAACGTCACTTTATCGGCCTCTTGCACGGTCAGAGACGTGGCGCTCTTGTCATCCTCGTCTCGCTCGTCGTTCAGATGCACCCGTACATTGTACAATTGCTCAGCCGCGGTGACGATATGTCGCGCCTGCAGAGTAATTCCCGCCGTGACGTATGTTCCGGAACGGCGTATTATCGACATCATCGCGTACGTCAGTATTTTGACGATCGCTTCAAACACCTTCGCGTTCAGTAGCACGAGACACTCGCGCGGATTCTGCAGCGATATGAAGCAATTGACGCGCACCGTCTGGTGCAGATTGTTCAAACCGTACGGCAGCTCGCCGTTGGCGTAAATCTTTTCGCCTCGACCGAGCGAACCCTTGCGTCGTCTCGACGAATCATCCGCCGAGCAGTTTACGAGGAAAGTCATGCGCGACAACGGATCCGCGTTCGATTGCACAGACTCGATCGGCTCGAACGACGGGCGTAGCTCCGTCAGCGAACTCGTAGCAAAGTGCGACGGTAGCAATCGCTGAATCTGGCCGTTGCCCAATTGATGAAGCTGAGTATCGCGTATCAATCGAGCAAATAGCAGATCGCATATCACGCGCATGTACCCGCGGGCAGTGGCGGAGACGCGCGTACGATCGGCTACCTCGAGCGCAATATTGACATTCTTCTTGGCGCGGAGCGTGTTTAGCGCGCAGCGAATCGTTCGATCTATCGCGGTCTTCTGCACAATAGTGGCTCCCGCGCCGAAATGATCGCCCGTGAAACTCGGAGCCAGCAGTTGAATCAGATTCTCGCGAGTTTTCGAACTGGTGCGAAGCGCGACCATTGCTCGCGTCAAGAGTCGCACCTTTCGATAATGCATCTGTCGCATCAGTTGAACGTGCTCGCCCATGCTATTGGGCTCGTGAACGTCGTGTTTGTTAAACTCGACGAGCGTCAAAGTGCGCGCCTCTTGCAGGACGCGCGACGCGTTTTTCGCGCGTTGGTCAATCAATTTGCGCACGTTGCTGGACAATTTATGTCCCGCAAGTCGCTCGTCCCAAAGCTCACTGATTTCCCCTAGTTTTTTCAGCGTGATCGGCGACACAAAGTAGCTCGATCGCGCGGTCATCCTGCGCGGTCGAACCGTAGCGGTGCTGCGCGTCGGTCGCGACGGTCGATCGCGTCCGCTCGACTCGTCGGACGACCGGTCATCGTCGCTACCGTGATCGGATTTCTTTTTTTTCCGCCGCTTCTCGTGACCACCACCGCCGCGCAGTAAACTGAGTCGTTTGCCACCGCGCTTCAACGTCGACGTACCCGTTCGTTGGGACTTTTGCGATTGCGGCGACATTGACGCATCGGCGAACTCGGTCGGAATTTGTATCGCCGTGCTATTAGCGCCGACATCATTCGCATTCGCCGACGCGACAGACTCGTTTCGCATCGACGGTACAACAGCGTGATTCGCAATCGCGGGTTCCGCAAAACCAAACGGTTCGTGTATAAACGAATCATCCTGGGCGTCTCGCGCTTCCGCCATTGCGCGTTGCAGGCAAAGTTCCTCGGCTGCGTCCAGCGCGCGACACGGGCGACGACAGTCGACCGCGCTGTAGCGATTGAGTGAGAAACAAAGATACGTTTCGCGTAATCTTGTTCTTCTACGTACGATCGAACGAAATGTGACACGGGCGACAACGAATCTCCGCACGCATCTTAAACCACCGCGGTGTTGTCTATCTCGTAGAGACAAGTGTTTACGTAACGATTCGTTTATCGGTGATCGCGATGATCGAGATTTTCGTGCAACTTCTCGATCGGCGCCCCGTGCAGATATCTGTAACCGGCGTATATACGACGCAACGCGTGAAAGCTCAAACCGCGCGGTTTCGCACGCCCAGTCGCCGAGACGTACATACGATCGAGCTCGCGATCGAGCTCGCGACGTCGAGCGCGCACATCGAACGGCACGCCGATGCGTCGATCCTCCACCCATCGCAGGAACGTGTCCAGACACCCGCGCGCATCGCACTCGGCGCTCGATCGATCGCGAGCGGACGTCAGCAACAACTCCGGTCTCTCGATCCGACCGAGCTTGCCGGTCTTTCGTATCGCTATAACGCAAATACCGCGATCGCGCAATTGGCGCAATTGCGAAATCGCGATCGAAGCCACGTCGGACAGACGTTTGCCCGTACGAGCCAGCATGTAGAACACATAGAGAAAGAGGCTATGACGAATCATAGATGCGTGATCGACAAACGACCCCGGCGAATTGATCTCAAAATTCGCACTGGCGCAACATAAGATCATATTCACGCGTAGTGAACGTTAGTCGACCGTCGCTTTTGCGCGATTTACCGCTCGCCGTGGCAGCGACGGCTGTTGTCTCGGCTCGATCGTTGACGTGCGTTCGTACAGACGTCAGATCGCTCAATGGTACGATAGCGTCAGGTTCGATGAGCTTTGTCAGGATCGACCAGATCGATCGGACGTACGTGTCGGCGTAGTGTTCCTTGTACAGCCACTCGAACATTTGGACGGAAAACGCTCGAGTCATTCGCTCGACTACGAGAGTCCGTGTTCGCGCGGGATCATCCGTGTCGATGAATCGACCGATGAGCCGCCAAACTGCCAATTGATTGCGACGCGCTTTAGAATCCAGGCTGGTGGTTCGTCGTATCGAGCGGGCCGTACAGTCAATTTTTCGATCGATCGATCCGCAACTATCGCTCCTCGCAACTTTGGACGACAGTAACATAGACTCGACGCTCGTGCCGCGGAGCGACTTATGGCACTGAGAAATCGTAGCGAACGCATCCTGGTTCTTTCTGTTGACGTTTGCATTTTTGTATATGGCGGTGTACACCGTGGCAACGAGCGGCACGCTGGTTCTACTACGAATCGCGAGCCTCTCGAATCGCGAAGTAAACGCGACGCGTCCTTTCTCGAGAACGAGCAAGTGCGCGAGTCCGCGATATCGTTGATGGTGATCGATAGACTTTGTCGCACGCTCGACAATCTGAGACAATCTGCGCGTATTGCGCTATTCCGACCAAATTGACGCGTAAGAGCGCTCTCGATTGCCACAGGAGGGATCGATCGGTCAAAAAAAGATGGATCTTTTGATTCGTCGTTCTTTTTATTTCAAAACCGTAATGTACAATAGTACCGACCGCGCGACGGAACGCCTCGTTATATTTCATACGATCAAATTAATGTCGTAGCGAGTGTAACGTCAACAATTTGACGCGCTCGATTCCGAGACGCTCGACATCGAGACGTCGACGTCTCGAGACCGAGACACGAATGCACAAATGTACAAATGTACAAATGCGCAAATGTACAAATGTGCGATTGTACAGTAGTAACGTTCCCTTGTACGTAGTACGGAGCAGTAGCGTTCCTAGTCCTATTGTAACTCTGACTGCTTCGTACTACGTACTGTACAATAGTACCGGCCGTGCGACGGAACGCCTCGTTATATACATTTTACCCCTTCCATACCGGACTTTTTGTACGAAAGTGGGAGCTTGTTGAACGTCGTTCATTGGTTGATTGAAAAAGAAGTTCGACTTGGAGTCGCTCGACGTTCGACGCTCAAGATCGAGACGTGAATGTACAGATGTACAAATGTATAAATGTGCGATTGTACAATAGTAATGTTCCCCCTGTACGTAGTACGGAGCAGTAGCGTTCCCGGTCCTATTGTACCTCTGACTGCTCCGTTCAACGTACTGTACAATGGTACCGGCCACTCGACGGAACGCCTCGTTATATACATTTTACCCCCTCCATACCGGACCTTTTGCGCAAAAGTGGGAGCGTGCTAAACATCGTTTATTGGTCGATTGAAAAAGTTCGTACTCCCTCCATTCTAGGCATTTTGTGCGGAAAAAAGTGAGAATGTGCTAAATGTCGTTTTATTGTAGCATCACTGAATCGTCATCGAGATATTCGCAATCGCTAAACAGTATTCCGTGAATTTTGGCCGATTTATCAGCGTGTTCCTTGTCCGATCGCCATCCGGCAAATCGCAATAGAATCGTCACGCGCTCCCGCCGCGAAATTCGACCTCGAAACTCCAATTCGGCGATCAGACCGTTGTTCGCGTGTGGCTTCGGCAAGCCGTGTACAGCGAGTATCGTCGTCGTTCGACCGGCATCGGCCGATGGTGATCGAACGGACGTATCATCGAGCCATTTCCACTCGGTCCAATGACCAAACTCGCAGTTTGCGCAACGAGCGTAGAAATCGCTATTCGCTCCGTCGTCATCGTCGCGAATCATTGACGACTCGCTCGGTGTTTGCGAAACCCGCAGAAACCTCGCTATCGGATGTCCGTCCGAGGCGCAGAGAGCACCGTAATCTCGCGTCACCAGCACTTCAATCGTTTGATGCAATTTCAATTTCTCGTAAGTCAGCAATTTGTCGCATCCGCGACGCGTGAGTCTCAGCAGCCCGTCCACTCGGAGAAACGAATCGCTGTCGCGATATGCGCGCAATAGATCGACAAATTGATCCGGTACAACGTAAGTGGAGGTGACGCGCAGATTGCCGGTCTCTCGATTCGGCGAGCGAGCGACAATCTCGTTTATGCGTCGAACAAAGTGTTCCGAGTACTCGGGGCTCAACGGTATGAAAGCGCGCGCAAACGGATCGTCGTCGGTCGTGGTTAAACACGACAGTGCAGCCAACGCGACAGCGAACGACGGTGCGCCGCTCCAACGGCTCTCCGGATCGTGGTGATCCGTCGAGTCGAACAGATCGCGCGTCAATTTTGACACGGTTATTCGATATCGCGCGGAGCGCCAACTGGTCATTGCGCGCCGACACCACTGCTACTCGTCATTGAGCAATCGCGCGGTGACGCGCGACGATGCGACTTGGTCGCGCTGTGACACCGAGACATCGGCAACGCGAGACAGCGGCAATGATCGGCTCGTTCGAAGAAACGCAACATTCGCGCGACTCGCGGCGTCGCTCGCGAATAAGCTCGCGCGCAAATCAGTCCGGAACGACGTCGACGCGGGCTCCGTTTCACTGTTGTCGCATCGCGCGGACATCAGATACGCGGTCTCCGGTGAGTCTTGCTCGGACGCGCGACCGTACGACGAGACCTCGTTCTGTCGCGAGAGAGCACCTCGCCGGTCAGCGCTATCGCGTCTCGATGAGACAACACGAAAATCGCCTCGGTGATGGCGTGATTGCGCTCGCCCAACCGCCCATCGTTGCCGCTGTCGCTACTACCGTCGCCGTAGCAGTTGCGATGTACTCGCTCGCTCTCCAACTGGTACACGTACAATCCGCAGAGCACGTCTCGAAGCGCGGCGGGAACGTTGGTCACTCGTTCCGAGTCGACCCAGAATTCACCCATGGCGTACCAGCCGTACGTACGCTCGCCGTCGTACTTGAGTCGCAATTGATCGACGGTGTCTTCGTTGGCGGTCGCGGTATTCACCAGATGCTCAAACAGTCGTTGGTGCATGCCAAAACTCGCGCCGCTGATCATGCGAACTGGCCTCTTGTGATCGCCACGGTCGCTCGGGGTGCGTGGCAGCGACTCGCGCGACAGTCCGCCCAGCCATTCCACGGCGAGCATGGGTAACGCGACCGAGCAAAACACCGCGGCGATGGCCCTATGTCTCGTCAATCGCGATGACTCGGTGTCCTCTTCGTTGTTTACGCCGCGGCAGAATCGTTCGGCGCCATCGATCGACGCCTTCGTCGACGATGCCTCCTCGCACTCCAGCTCGAACCAATACGCAATCTCGTGGTACTCGTTCATGGAGTATCGTAGCGACAAACGAACCGGGATTCTCGCGATCGAGCGATCGCGACACGACAGACACGACAACGAGGACTCGTGGATCAACGAGAGGCATCGCGCGCACAGTCGAACGCTCAGAGACAACCGATGCTCGAACGCGATGCCCAGATTATTGTCACTGGTGTCGTCCTCGCTGTCCAACAGCTCGCGCTCAAATTCCACCGGTAGCGGATTCAATTCGAGACTCAGACGATCGTCCAGCACCATCGGATAACGTATATTCGCGCCCAATGTCACGCTGTTATCGTAACGAACCGTGCGATCCGTCACCATGAACGCTTTGAACTCCGACACCGTCGTCGCGGACGCTGGCGATTCGATCAGCGCACGAACTATATCCAAGCGGCGATCGTCTATGAGCGCGCGTTCGCTCACCGACAGTGCAAACACAGCGCCCATTCGCCAATGGGACGCACCGTGAAGAGTTTTCCGATAGACGAGACTCTCGAGGGTTCCGGGCCATCGCCATAGACGCTCCAGCAGACCACCTTGACCGATGCTCACCGGCAGCGAGAACGCCAGACTCGTTTCCAGTTTGTAAAGCACATTTTGCGACGACGTGTTCACCCCCGCGGCAACCGACTGACCATATTTGACCGACGATGCGCACTGTACGGTCAGTCAGTCGCTGCGGTGCTATAAACGGCCGCTCGTCGATACTGCGATCGGGGGTGGTTAAGAAATCGGCAATTTTTGAGCGATTGGTCAGCGCCGGTCACATGTAATACAGATCCGCATTCGGCTCCGAGTGAATGGCTATGCTCCAACAGGTCGGCAGACGCATCAATTGAGGCAGTTCGTACTCCATGACCAGAATCGTCCGTTTGTCGGAGCAGCGAAGCGCTGTAATTGAAGCGAAAAATAAACGATAAATTACATACGGAGAAACGACGCAAAAAAAACAAACTACACGTCAGCGCTACCTTCGACGACGCACATGTAGATCAACAGATGCAGCAGATAAATTCGACGGTAGTACAACGACTGCACGCCCAATCTGCCCAGATCGGCCAATTGCAACGAATCGACGCGCGGTTCTGCCCCTCGAGACGTACGTTCGGTATGGAACAACAATCGCGCGATACAGTTGAGCTCGATCGGACGCATCTCTAATTTTCGCGCGAAACGAGCAAAGGATATGCGCGCGAACGCGCATTCCGTCAACGACACGTGCATTACGATCGGTGCCCCCTTGTCGCTGAGAAGACCCAAATCTGCCGTTCGTTGATACCAATCGGCCCATTTTTTCGCAGCACCGACGCCGCGAGCGTGGCCGTGTATCTGAGAGCGCAATCGACTCATGGGCACGATCTTTGCGGCCGTGAACACGGTCTTCGGGGCACGTTCGCAGCGCTCGTCGAAAAAACTGCTCTCTCGCGCGACGGTAGCATCGTGCGCTTCCAGTGCGCCGTACAACGCTCGCTCGTCCGCGGAACCGACCGACGGAAAGGACGACACTTTGTCGTCGGCGGACGTCACTATGCCGGCGTACATCAAATAATCGCGCAATGTCGGCGTCACGACGACAAACGACGATGCTGCTGCGACGTCACCATCGCGATTATTGGCACGAGGTCGTTTCGGCCTCGTTGAAGAAACTCCGGCTCGACTGGCGTTTATTTTTATCGCGCGATTGATAACACTGCTCAGATTCTCTCATCGACGCGACGCACCGCCGAGTGTATTGCCCCCACTATCACCACGACGCTCGCCGCTCGTCGAGGCTCGAACAGAGGCCACTGTTTTCGGTGCGGCAGTGAGGCGCGAACCAGCGCGAGACACGTTCAGTGACGCACCGAGAAACATAATGTCGGCTGGAGCAACGGTGTCACCGGTCACAGTAACGCCAAACGTTTCGACCGCGCGCGACGCTTCTTCCCGCTCGTCAACGAGCACTGCGGCAACGGCGACACCGACCGATATGGATCGACGAGTTCGAGGTGGAGCGTAGACGAGAGGTGACTCTCGGTGCTGCTGCGGCCGCCGGTGAAAAGCCGTTCTTTTCTCGCACGTGAGCGTTCAATTCTCATGTATCGTTACGGTGCAATTTCGATTACGCGATTCACGCATTCTCTATCTCTCGTTTCAGGATGTCGTGCTGCGGTTACTGTCGCATTCAGCGACGGTGGTTGCTCTATATAGCGATGGGCGTGATACTGCTATCGCTGACCCTGACCGGCCTGGCCAATGACAAGAAGAAGATGATCGGCAGCGAGGAGCAACCGAGCGACGTATCGCCGTCCGACCCGACGATGCCGAGAGTCCAGTCGGCGCGATCGGATCTGATGACGGTACGGATCTCCGGAAGCTCTATAAGAATGATGCCGTTCAATCCGAAGGATCATCGAAATGGCGACTTGGTTCTACCGAGACATCGAGTCACCGCCGCTACCGCAACCACGGCTACGAGCAAACCCGCGACGGCAGCAGCGGCGGTGTGGACAATGACGATTCACCAGCCACCGTCGACGAGATTATCGCCGAGACCACAAGATTGCGATTTCGCGCTATCGATGCGGCGGCCAGCGGCGGCGCTACCGACGAGCACGAGGCATTGGACGCCACTATGGGCGACGAATCGGTCGATCGTCATCGTCGCGTCCAACGAGCTATCAGCTCGCCCGACCTTCGTCTCTGCGCTTCGGAAAGAGGATACGCAGTGATTGCGCTCTCGAGCGTCTGGATTCTGACGATCATTCAATTGGTACTGACAAGGGACATTCGGCAACGCGGAAATTCAAAAAAATCTGAAACTCTGCATAATTGTAGAGCAGATATACCTAATAACAAAACAATTTTTCGTTGGTGCCCAAAAACAGTTTTAAGGGTGGAAACAACCCCTTGAACAAAGTTGATTTTTGTCTTTCTAAGCGAATATTATCGAAACTATTAAAGATATGAAAAAATGTTTTAGACAAAAGTTTTATGGTTTTAAAAGTACTTTATTATGCTATATTTAGATTTTTTAAAAATGTAAAATTGTGTATAAAATACCCTCCCTCCTTCCTTTTTTCAAATTGTTAAAATCAATTGTCCAACCAAAATAAAGCTTATTTTATGACAAATTCAACCATATATAATAACATTATGTTTGGAAAAGGCAATATTGAAAAAAAAATTAAACATGCTCTTATATGTATGCTACGCGTACCAAACTTAAGGATTCGCTACTTGACGATGGCATTTCTTTCTTCCTCAAATCTTCCTCATAATTGCAAACTGTAAAAGATAAGGAAGGAAGAAAATAGAAAATCTGAAAAAGCAATAAAGTTGATGTTAAGAAGTAAGTAGGAGAAAAATAGCATTATAAGGATACAGTCACTAATATTTAAAAATGTTATAAATTATAAAATTTCACGTAATAGACGTTTATTTTGCCAACATTGCGGCTACCTTTTTCATTAATTTAAACGACACGCGTAAATATAAATAAATATGTGTGTGTGTATATGTGTGTTTTTGTACGTGCGCACGTGTGTGTACATTATAGCAACATGCAAAACACTTGTCACAAGTTTTATGACTGTGCGACCAAAATAGCACTCTTTATCAAGTACAGTGCAATCAAGGTTCATTATATTGACATATGTTATCTTCATTCATTTGCATATAAAAGCTGTCCATTTTGGAATACATTTCAGTGTTATTGAAGCAGTTATTGAAGCAGTACGTATATTATTATTGCTGTGAGAAATGTTTAATTAAAATATCCTTAAGATTTGTATCATAATGTCAGTAATAAATCCAGCTAATGTTATTAATTTGTTAATTGCGACATTTCATTTCACAAATATTGCAATAACTCCTGTTAATCATCAAGAGGTGGAACTCCATGATACAATTACTGATTTAATAAAGAGTGCTATACATCACGATATTACGATCGAACATGAGTGGGGACTTGATTTTGACGATCCATCAGAACCGCATGACGTACAATTTGTAGATGTGTACGATATTGATGCTGAAGAAGATAATTATGGAAATGAAGTTTGCACTGTGGATGATGAAGGTGGAAATGTAAACTTAAATTATAAGAAAAAGGCAATCGAATTTTGGAAGAGTGGAAAGAAAGGACATTTATCTCTTACTTCTGTACAACATCGTTTTAGAAAAGTAAACTTTAATTAAAAAATAAGAAGAATAATATATAGGAAAATACTTGAGGCTTTTACGGTGTACAGTGACCGGCAGTGATTCGTTCCGCGACAGAGAGAACTCTATTTCCCCTCTCGCGGAACGCATCATTGTCGGTCATTGTACATACAGCTTTGACTATAAGTATAAAGCATCCCAAAAAATTTATTTAAATTGTGTAACAAAAACATACTATATGAATATATGGAGAACATAATATAGTATACGAGTATATGGAAAAATAATATAATAAAAAAATATAATATAAGAATATGTGGAAAATAATATTTATTTTACAATATTTATTGTAATATAATATAATATTAATATAATATAAATTATAATATAAATATAATATACATAAATATAATATACACATTATATTATAAAATATTAATATAATATTTATTGTAAAGAGATTATATATTTACTATGAGTATATGCATTGATTTCTAGGAAAATACAATGAGTTAGAGATGCTTCATACTTATGACCAAAGCTGTAAATTATATAGTTAGAGTCGCGTTGTTTTTTATTTTAAGTTTTACAATTTGATGTTTCGTGAACATTTAATTCGTATATAACTTCTTTTATTTTTGAATTCGAATTGTTTAATATTGAGATTTGTTTTCTTCTAGGTAAAATCTATTCAACAATTGCACAGATGGCAAGAACATGTAATGCGTGGGGGTTCAAATACAGACAAACTTGTAGTTATTGCTGAATATGTTCTTATAAAATTCCAAGAAGCTGTTAATAGAGGACTTATTATTCATGATATAAATCTGCGAAAATGGGCACTAGAAGCAAAGGAACAAGTGGATTTTTCTTCATTTAAAGCAGGAAATTGGTGGATATGGAATTTTAAAAAGGCACATCGTATTACATCACGTAAAATAACTGCATTTAAAACACGGTCTTCTCATTTAACTGATCTAACTATACGTCAAAACGCTGAGGAATTTGTAAATACAGTAAAGCCACATATTAATGTAATCGGTGCTGAATCAACTTATAATGCGGACGAAAGTGGCTTTAATTTAAAAATACATGCAGGAAGAACATTAGCTAATGTAGGAGTGAAGACAGTTGGAGCTACTATCCAATCTTTATCTGCTATGACTCATAGCTACACCATTATGCCTATTATATCTGCAGATGGACATCTCCTTTCGCCTTTGTATATAGTATTAAAAGAATCTACTGGTGTTTTTGGACCACAAGTAGAACAAACTCTTTTTAGACCAGTGAATATTTACATTGCGGCTTCAAAATCAGGGAAATTGACAACTGAACATTTAAAAAATTGGTTCCAAGAAGTGTATCTACCAAACACTGGAGAGAAAAGTATACTACTGCTTGATTCATGGACAGGACATTGCCCGAACCAATTGGAAGAACTTGTACCAAAAGACAAACATATAAATATTCTAACAATACCAAAAAAAACAACTGCTTTTATACAGCCATTAGATGTTTTTGGTTTCAGAATCTGGAAAAATTTTGTTCGAAGCTTTTCTGATAGTGTTATTATAAATAATTATGACATAAATTTACATTTACGTAATAACATAATAAAATTGCAATCTTTAACACACAATCAACTGTCTTCTCCAAGATTTCGAAATTTATTTAGATATAGCTGGTATAAAAGTGGTTATTTATCAACACGGCCTGAAAAATTTCATAATCCAATCGATTATTGTTATTTTAAAGTAGAAAAACGTATACCAAAATGTAGCATTTGTGGTAAAATGGCTTTTATACGTTGTGCATGGTGCAAGCAATATTTTTGTTTTGAACATTTCTTTGAGCAATATTATTATTGTAATAATTATATAGAATAAATAATATTTTACTGTCCTCAATTCCTGTAAAATTTGTATATATTATAATCCATACCAAAATATAAGATATCTTTCACTCGAATATCTATATCGACTACTTAATTAATAAAACCTACTGAATGAAGCAAAACACATACACACAAATATACACTGAATAAATTTATAAATTATATTTTTCATTATTAAATCCGTGTGTGTTCTCCTTTCTTCTTCATATCATTCATTTCCTTATTTGTTCTTTACAATTGAATTTAAAAGATTATCTATATTAGGGTTATATACACTCTCTCTGCGTTCTCCTTATCATGCTGTTCTTCTTCAACTTACTTCTTAACATCAACTTTATTGCTTTTTTAGATTTTCTATTTTCTTCCTTCCTTATCTTTTGCAGTTTGCAATTATGAGGAAGATTTGAGGAAGAAAGAAATGCCATCGTCAAGTAGCGAATCCTTAAGTTTGGTACGCGTAGCATACATATAAGAGCATGTTTAATTTTTTTTTCAATGTTGCCTTTTCCAAACATAATGTTATTATATATGGTTGAATTTGTCATAAAATAAGCTTTATTTTGGTTGGACAATTGATTTTAACAATTTGAAAAAAGAGAAGGAGGGGGGGTATTTTATACACAATTTTACATTTTTAAAAAATCTAAATATAGCATAATAAAGTACTTTTAAAACCATAAAACTTTTGTCTAAAACATTTTTTCGTATCTTTAATAGTTTCGATAATATTCGCTTAGAAAGACAAAAATCAACTTTGTTCAAGGGGTTGTTTCCACCCTTAAAACCGTTTTTGGGCACCAACGAAAAATTGTTTTGTTATTAGGTATATCTGCTCTACAATTATGCAGAGTTTCAGATTTTTTTGAATTTCCGCTTTGCCGAATGTCCCTTGTGAGTCTCGTCATATACCTCGGCCTGTTGTTCGTGGGCAACATTGACGTCACGCAGCATACGATCCTCGCGAATGTTTTAGCTTGCTCAATCACGGCAACTTCGTCGTATTAAGCTCGTACTGTTTGTTATTGTACTTTGTAAAAAAAAACAACGAGCGAATCGCATTTCAGCGCCGTAACAAAAAACAATATTGTAAAATGTGCATATTGACGACGCGTCGCCGCGATCGAGCAGCGGAGCGATCAATCGACGAGAGGGAGCCAGGCGTACGAAAATGTGGCGCACCTCTCGACGATGGGCAGCGAATTCGCCGTGATTGCGCTAGAGGCGAATTCGCGAATGGATTCGTCGCGATAATGCTCAGTCTGGCCGAATCGACAGCGCGACAAGCGATCCATAGCGATCGAGCGCGCGATACAGCACCAATAAACATATCGGTTCTGCGCCACAATGCCAAATGCTCCGTCATTTCGTTGACCTTTTCCGCCTCCTCCTTCTTGCGACACTCTCTGTTCACCGCTTTGACTATTGACGTGATACTCGAATCATCGCGCGATGAATCGCAACAACGACCGTCGAGATATGGCTCCACGAATGAACACATGCGCGAATACGTCTCGACGAACGAGTCGTCCATTTCGAACAGATGAATCCATTCGAGAGCAAAGCGGTTCCTCGTGACGGACGATTGCACGGTCGATACGATTCGCGGCGCACGTAGCCATCGCCAGAGTGTGCAGAGCGCGATCATAGAACGCGTATTCACCATCGAGCAACTTTGGCGACGCCGCAGTCGCAGCTACGGCCGTAAACAGATACGCGAGTGTCACGCGCGCTTCGGCGCTCATCGGGGAGCCATCGTTGGCGGCGGTTCGCCCGCAAGGATCGTGCGAATCGCACGACCGACGACGACGAACATTATCGGTCACAATTACTACTGCAGAGTCGCGCGCGCCTCGTAAGAAACACTTCGCGGCGAATCGTTCCTTGACGTCGTCGATCGTTGCGTCGACTCGTCGGAGCCCCGAGCGCAACCACGAACATATCGCGGATAACGTCGCTGTCGAATCTGAGACTATCGCGCGTCGTTTTCAGTTCGTCATCATAGCATATCGCGATGACGTCGCAATTGCGCGACGATTACTCCTTGACGACGACGCCATCGACCACGATGATCGCTGCCGCGAACAGTCGACCGGCGCACCACTACGATCTGTACGCGAATTATCTGTACGATCGTCTGTCGAGAGTGCACCGCGACAGCGCGTTCACGATCGTCACCTTGGACGATCTGTTGAGATACTTGCAGTTATCGACATGCGAGGGAACGACGCAGCAGCGCCTCCGTCCCCACAGGGCGAGTCGCTCGGTGCAAAACTGATCAAATTGCACGCGCGCGCCGCGGACGGTAGAACACGATTGAACGTCAGTATCGTGCAGGTTATCGCCGAATCACGGACGACATGTACGATTACATGGACAAGGTGAACGAGATCGAGCGCGATGTGACGAAGCGATTGATCGCCGAGCAAACGCGCATCGAACTACTGTGGCCGCGGGTGCGTGCTGCGCGACGATTCGATCGCATGGACGAAATTCTGCGACGAGAAGCGCCGCCGTGTTAAGCGAATCGTCGCCGGAAACGAGACTTCCTCGACGATAATATGGCGAGTCACACGATCTCGGACTACGTAGTGTTTGCGCAATTGTGGCGATTTAAACGCGCGTATCAAACGGCAACGGAGCGCGAACGTTGCTACAATGGCGGGGGTTCGCTGTCGCGTAGACTCGCTCGGTTCTCGGTATAGACGCGCGAGTTTCCGCTCACCGCGTCCGTCTTGCCGGCGTACAACGTGACACTGTACACGACTATTCGAGATGTCTAGAGAGCGATAGACGCGACCAACAGATACATCGAGAGTCTGCACCGCGTGGCCGAACTCTACGCTCGATTGAAACGCGCGAAGCACTTTCGTCTTCGTTTGGCAAAACGCGCCGCGATGTCGCACGGTCGCTGAGTGTTTTCGTTGCACGTGCTGTACGCGCGATCGCCGAGTGTTTTTTGTTGCGCGCCCTGTACGCGCGATTGCCGAGTGTTTTTTTCGTTGCGCGTCCTGTACGCGCGATCGCCGAGTGTTTTCGTTCCTGTTTGCTAAAGTTAATCTCGCCCATTTTGTAGCTCGTCGTGCACGCGATCGCACGCACACGGACTGATGAAATGAAGTTTTTTATTCACTAAGAAAAAGCACATACATTCGGTGGAATTTTCCACACCGCCTCTTGGAGAAAAAAGCGAACGTCTCGCGACTTAAATGGCAAAAAAATAAGTGTTGACAAATCGCAATGGGCATGTTCAGGTTCGGTGCGCTGCGCGATAGACTCGCCTTGGCGGTGAAGGAAGACGCCATATCGAGCGGCTGCTACATCGCGTGTTTCGACATTACGCCCATGGTAGTGTACGCCGTGCGCAATTGCACGAACGAAGATGAATTTGACGGTATCTTTCGCCGTCGTATGGAATCCAGCAAAGAAGTGCGATTTTTGCGCAATAACCCGCCGCACGCGTTGCGATACACGCTGGACAATAGGGCGCCACGAGCCAAGCGACAGACTCAGTTGCAGAGCCAGTTGGACGCTAAATCGGTGACCGCTTGAATGACCAGAACGTCCGGCTCGCTGACCGAACGATCGTCCATCGCGGACGACACGATCGATCAACCCGTTCGCATCAGGGACGTGGTGCCGAACATCCGAGATATCCTGCAACGTGATTTCGCGCTGATAGTCCGACCGCCCGTTCACGACCGTTGGATGGAAGTCGACTCGTCGTGGCCGTCATCGGACGACGAGTGCGCCACTTCCAAGGAGGAACGCGGTGACCATGACGATCGCATTGTGAAAAAAACGAGCTACAGCGTCGTTCGTTACGTCCCGTATCGTCAGATTGGCCGATCGCCTCGAGTTCGATTACAATGAGGGCGAGGGTGAGGTAAAGGCGCTCAATTGGCTGGCCGCTCATCGAGGCGATCGACCGCGATTGATAATGGCTCGCGATAATGACGTCTTTGTCTATGTTCTGTCGAAGCTGATGCGCAGAGACCTCGATCTGCGAAACGACGACGTCGCAATCGTCGACGACGTCAACGGCGCGAGCGATAACCGCGACGGTTGGAATGTAGCGCTCAAATCGACACGGAGATATCGACGCGACGACGCGATTGCCGTGGTTGCGTCCTCTGCCGACGACAACAACGAGTATCTGGTGTATCACGAGGATACAAACAACGTGCTGTCGTGTTGACGCCATTTGAACTCGCATTACAAAACGTGCTGGGCGCTGTTGCTGTGGCTCGGAGTGTGCTTCGGCAACGACTTTACGTTCGGTGTACTCGACAAGTCGGTCGCCACCGTGACTCACTACTTTCCGTTGCTGGAGCGCGTTTCTGTCGCTAGTTCAGCTCTACCGCGTTTGTCCGAGAGCGTATCACCGAGCGGCGACCACGACGACGGGATCAGTCGTCTCGATGTCGCGACTGCGAGCGGCCATCGTGACAACGCGAATAGCGACGAGCGTGCTGTCGCGATCGCTCGTTCGTTGACGCTGGCTTTTCGCGCGCTGCAACGACTTCTCGGCGCGACGGCGACTCGCTGCGAGGAGATTACCTCTGCGATCAAAAGCGAGATCATCGTTATCACGACCGCGCCAACGGCGTCGAAGACGGGTGACGATGAACGCCAACGCACCATCGGCGACACCGCCGAGCCACGACCGCTCGACGCTACGGAATCGGCGTTCGCGCGATGGATAGTGCGAGAAAGCCCTCGCGATAACGCAACGGAGCGACGCGGACTCGTCATCGTCGAACGCGCCTTGCGCAAAGACAGCGACGGACGAGCGCAAGTTGCGTCTGTTGCTCGCGCGACAAATGTGGAGTTTTTTCTATGTGTTGGAGTTGCCGAGCGAATTCACGTCAGGTCAACTCTTTCGCATATGTCCTACGATGCGGATAAACGCGTCTTTCGAAAAGCCGTACGTGTCGCACGACGCTTTTTTGGCATTGAGTCAAGTGGATTTGCAACGGCACATATATTCAATAATGCGTCACGTGGTGTAGACGCGTAAGCAGTTTTTTTTTGGCCGATCGTCTATATATCGCGCATCGATCATGATAGGTCTGACGCTCGCGTGCGTCGTCGCGTTAACGATCGTGGCGGTTCTCGCGTACGTCATCGTACGCTTCATTCATTTCGTATTGTTGGCGAAAGCGTGCGGTCTCGTGGACAAGACTGCTCGGGTATGCGGGGAGCGAGTGCTACTGCGAATTTCCCTGTGGCAGGACGAGCCGAGAGGCAACGGCGGCAGCAGCGGTAGTACCGCGACGGGCGCACCGAATCGCTCGAGCAGTGTTTGACGAGACCGCAGTGTGGTTGGCGGTGCCATCGCCGATACCGCGAGTACGCGCACTGACCAATTCGTACGATCGAGTACGCGCGCGCAACGGTGTAAAGCAACGGGGTTTCGCGGCGGCTCTCGATCGCGCGAAAAATCACCTGATTCGCGTGTCGAACGATCGGCGATGGCGTTTGTCGACGACGACGAATATTCCGTGTATCGCGACAGCGCCCACATGGACGATATTCCTGTCGATGCTGAAGGAAACGCCGCGACAATCGCGCGATTCTCAACGTTGCAGCAGCGGCGGCAGCAGCAACAATAAGTCACCGCGACGGAATGGCGAACGCAACAATCATGTGCCCGCCGAGAAGGTAGCGCGAATCAGCGACACCGTCAGCGGTTCGACGACCGCGTGTTTCTTTCAAAACGATCTCATCGATCGAGTCAGACGATTGTCCGACCGTCAACTGGACGCCATGTACGATACTCTGTTACGTCATCATCATTATTACCGCAGCTTCGATGAATCGCGCGACGCGTCATGGCGAAGAATAGCAGCAACAACGAACAGCAACAGCTGCCTCTCGGTGTCAAGCGCATCGAGAACAACGAGACGACCTCGTCGCGATTCGCGTATGTTAACGTGCTGGAACGATGCGCGAATATGGACGCTGTGCGCGACGGAGCTCGGTATCTCGTCGAGAATGTGTTGAGCGCGCGAAGAGGCGACGAGTGCGCGCTTCTCGAATCGTCGCGCCGACGCGCGATCGACGAGGACGACACTCGCTCGACGCGGCATCGTTCAGCGGTTACCGCTGAAACGCGCCAATTACAAGAGAGTGCGCGACTTTTTGCACGAACGCGCGATCGATCCGATACTGCGCATCACTCGCGACGCGTCGCAGTCGTGGACATTGGGGTCAATTGGTGATGGCGCTCGTATTGAACTTTTTTCCGCCCGGATCCGCGATCTGTTGCGCGCGTTGTGCCTGTCGGAAGTGGCCGATTTTGTGCACGATTACGCTGCAGAATTAACCGGTGTAGCTCACGAGGAGCCGAGAAGGAATCGCACGCTGGCTCTGGCCGAAACCTGCGCCCTACTCAAGAGCTGCGTGCGCGCAAACGTTCACGCGGGCTTCGAACGACTCGACGCCGCTGATCGAAGTCGCGTGTTGAGCGAGCCGTTGGAATTGCGAGTGGATTCGTGTCGCATGGTAGGAGTATGCCCGACCGTGCGTCGCGTCGGTCGCATCGGCGTCAGGATGCATGACGCCACCGTTCAATTGATCAAGCGCGTGACGTTGCACGAGCGATATCGTTCGGTGACGTCGACTCGCGCCAGTCTGTGCAGACGCATGCAGATGACCTCGCGACACGATCCGATAACACGCGCGCGATTTCTCACAACGCTGGTGGCACGCGACGTCGAATCGGCGGGGCACTCCGGCAACGACGAGGATATATCAACGAGTACGCGCGCGATTGACGGCGGATCCATTAGCGCCAAGCTATTGCACGCGCACGGTCGTTGGTCGGTGATCGAGCCGCGTTTCGCCCAAGCTACGGTTCGCCGCGAGAACGATGGATCGATGGTTGCTGCGTGGCGGCGAAAGGACGCAACGACGACACCGCGCGACCGACGACGCCGCCGCGACAACAACGACGTCGT